>NC_135863.1:5785532-6085532 GCF_031162955.1 Sander vitreus
GGCGTGATTTCCAGATCTGCGGTCTAAGGCAGATATAATTATTTTGGTTCTGCATCACGCAACGAGTATAATAGAGTGCTAATGTACAGTTGTACAAACTGTGTTGCTTCTAGGACTCTTGGTATGAAGAAGGAAGTAGAAGAGTTTGCGCTGCTTTTCCTGGTTTTTGATGAGAATGAAAGCTGGTAAGTAGAGTCTAACCTTTTTAGACGTTTAGTAGTTAGTAGGCCTACACTTAAATACAAAACAGATTTAGTCCATTTAATTCATGGTATCTACAATGCAAATGCTGTTTTGGTTTTATATTTACAGTTTTTTACGCTCGCTATGACAATTTTATCAATACTTTTAACAACTTTCCTAAACTCTTAATGCACCAACACACCTACAACACACGACTGGCAAAATAGTTAATTTCATGTTCAAAATCACACATTGTAAACTAAACTCTAACACTGATTTTCAAAATACAATAATTCCCTAACACAATACACTGTGTTTACCAAAACAATGCAATCATGTGTCTAAGTCAAATAATTCTTCCAAAACACTAACACATGTTCTCTTCCAACAGGAACATTTAGTCAATCATAGAACAATGTCATACAAAACACTAACATCACATGGAATTACAGAAACTGCATTATGTGATATGTGTCAGGTCTGCCCTTATACAGTAATAATAGACAATAGTATATTGTATTGATCATAGATTGTGTTTTACACTGCATTTTCTCTTGAAGCCTCTCTACATTTTTGTTTTGTTGGGTTTAGTAAATGCATGCATATTTTTTTTCTTTTTTTTTTTAAAGATTATTTTTTGGGCTTTTCCGCCTTTATTTGACAGGACAGCTAGTTGATAAAGGGGAGAGAGAGGGGGGGAAGACATGCAGGAAATAGTCACAAATCAGATTTGTGTCAAGGCATAAACCTCCAAGTATATGTATGCCTGCGCTACCCACTGAGCCAACCCGGCCACCGTTTTGTTTCTTTTGCTGCAGAGATTCAATTCAAAAAATGAATGATCCATCTCAGAGTAGCTTTATAGAATGTACGGTTTCTGAAAAAAAGGAGACAGAGACAGAATCGACCTGATACTCCTCTTCCTCTCCCTCGTGAAGGCATTTTTCTTATTTTCTGTGTTCATCTACAGTATATTGTTCAAAGGTCCTCTTTTACTGTACTACCATGTGATCATGCGATTGAAAGAACCTCAACACCTGAGTGTGTTTCCTAGAAGGGAATCAGCTGTGATTGATCTATTTGCATAACTTCAATCAGCTGTTTCTCAATAAATTCATGTATAAAATGCAGGGAATATATTTGTGTTTCAATTTACAATATGAACAGCTGTTCACTTTGACTTTAGCCTATAAATTAGGTTTAGAACATGATGTTATCTGTTCTGACATACAGTATGAAAGCATTTGTAAATTAGGCAATACAAATCCATTGTTTTGGTCTTGGTTGAGCTTGTGTGTAAAAGAAGTTCAAGCATTTTAAATGTGTGTTAACTGTATGCATTTTGGGTCAAAGCAACAAGAAATGTGTTAATTGTATAGCCTACAAAGACGGATGTTGTGCTAACTGTGTTAAGAGTTTAGGAAAGTTGTTTAAAGTATTGAAAAAAGTGTCATAGCGATCGTAAAAAACTGTAAAGGTTTTATCTGAAACTTAAACCCAATTTTTTAATTTTTAACAGGGGGAATGGCCCAGTGGAAACACCTTAGTGACGTGAAGGCCAGTTTATTTAAGTAACCCGCTATAAAAGCTATATTTTAGAGAATATTATACATCCAAGACGAAACTGACAGAAGGGCAGGACTGAGAGAAAAAGTCGCAATTACAAATCTGTCTGCTACCTCAGCACCACGGACAGCGCCATGGATTTATCAATACACAGCACAGCAAGGCTTCTGATATTTCAGAGCCATGATCAGGGCCATGGATTCTAACTTGCACAAACCTCAGTCAGATAAAGGATCAATGAGTCGGGCAGACTAGAAGACTAGACTAACATATTCAACTGAACAAACCCTCTGCCCCTAAACTATCTCTGCTACTAGGCCCTAGTAGTACGGGATGGAGAGGGATGGCAGATTAAGAAGGGGATGTATTTTGCTTGTGTTGCTAACAAGCGGGATGGCAACCCGCCCTCACCCCCCTCCAAATCGCCTACTGCTGCCACCCCAATACAATGGAATTAAATGGAATTTTGATTATGCTATAACAAAAACTGTATACTTGTAAATTGACTTTCTAGAAACAATCCCACAGGTAACGATGACAATCTGCGGATTGTACTGTCAACATTTTCCATTGGGAGTAGTTCATCAGTAGAAGTAGTTTAACAGTGAAGTGTAGATGTGCCAATTACAAATTTGACAGGTTCCCACCTAATATTTTGACACTATGTCATCCTCCTAGCCCTCATTTATGTGGTTTGGCTACATGAAACACACTTTCTGTACACATCACTGTCGGAATAGACTGTACATCAATGTCTGTGGTGTTTATGTTCTAATGCAGCAATGCCAGGAAGATAAACTACTGTATATTTATTGTACAATATTTGGCAAATTATTACTGTTATTATTATTCCAGGTATCTGGATGAAAATATCAGGACCCACATCAGGAACCCTCGCACAAACTTGAAGGATGATGAAACCTTTATAGAGAGCAACAAGATGCACTGTGAGATAAACACACACACAAAATGAACTGCATCATTTTGACAGATGGGATGATATTTTTGTTGCTTTGTCTAGACATCTAACAAAATGTCCTTAATGTATTTCATATGTATGTTGTGTGTATGTTTGCTTGCAGCCATTAATGGTTATATGTATGGAAATCTGAATGGTTTGAATATGGAGGTGGGTGATAAGGTGTACTGGTACCTGATGGGAATGGGCAATGATGTGGACATACACACTGCACACTGGCATGGACACAGTGTGGAATACAAGGTATATAAAAAATACAAACATGCAAGACCCCCCTACACAGTTACACATTACACAAGCTGGTACACACAAATACCAACTCTTCTTTCTCTACAGCTGGGTGGAGGTCCTCATCGAACTGATGTGTATGAGCTGTTTCCAGCTACCTTCCAGGTAAAACCTGATTTTATTTGTCTTTTGCAACATTAAACATGCTGCAAGTTACATTTCAATGTCAATAAACACTCATTGGTGTAAGTTCTAGCGATCAGTGTAACCACAGAAAAAGGTCTTATCCGTTTGATTGTAAAATCATCATCGTATCAAGTCATTTCCTTGAAATATATTTTCTTAAAACTGGTAGAAATCTGCAAATGGGGCAACAAACAAGAATTATATTACATTATATCAAGCTTGAATGTAAGTGAAGTGTTCCTTTTCCAATCCTTCCATCTTTAACAAATACAATAGATATTAAGATTTAACATTTTGCATGAGTAAGTTACAGTGGCTTGACATTGCTGTCAAACACAATTAAAAAATAAAACTTGTGACCAGTGAACCATGTTGGCATTGCCTTCTTTTTCCTGTTCAGACAGTAAAGATGCGCCCTACGTATCCTGGTACCTGGCTGCTCCACTGTCACGTCGCTGACCACATTAAAGGGGGCATGGAGGCGATGTATACTGTTACTGAGAAAGGTAAGGAATCTAATTGGGCAGGAACACAAATTCAGACTAAAAGCAGGATAATGAGGATGATGTACAGGTACTAACAAGTGTGTTTCTCTTCAACAGAAAAGAAGAAGGGATTCTTTGGCTGAACAGTTGAGAAAACTCCAGAAAGAAAACAGCGGAGAAATTGAATTTCAGTACCTAATTCACTAAACGTTGTTTGTAAAATCTGCTAAATATAAATGACTGAGATAATTACAGCTCAGAATAAAACACAACAAACCAAAAGCCATGTAATATTAAAAATCTGCATTTTAAATTGTCTAACTGCTTTTATATTTTCCAAATGACACTGAAGAATGTAAGAATACAAATGTAACAGTTTTATAATGACAGCAGGCAGGCAGCAGGAGGCTCATTAGCCTGACAGGACATTGCCATGAACCTATTAACTAAACTATGAACCTAATACATCTGTAGGGGAAACCTGTATACTGTGGAATAGCCTCTGACTGATTACAGTCACAGAGGTAGGGATGTACCGATCAATTTGGCCCTAAAATAACACAATTTTGGCTGAGGTACCCGTGAGAGCTAATTCAACCATGGTTTGAAGCGAGTGCTACAAGAAATTTCAGTGAGATCAGGTCATTCATGTGTAGCATAATTTGTAACTCAAAAACCCTTGTGGACTGATCAACATGTTACTGAAAAAGTAACAGCTGTACTTGTTCTCTAGATGGCTTGGGTTGAAAAGAGAAAAGTGACTAATGTTAGTTTATTGACATTAGTCCTGTTTGGGATTCGCAGGAATGTACAAGTGAAAACTGAAAGCAGAAAACCTGCAATTGTGGTATTAGTCAAGTCAAGTTTATTTATATAGCACATTTAAAACCACTGAAGTTGACCAAAGTACTGTACAAATAGAATTGCACAGCACAACCACTAAAATCAACGCAAAAGGTAGAAAATACAGTTCAATATGTTATTAAAATGCTACAAACCTGTCAATGGAGGGGGAACATCTGAGACAAAGTGGGAGACTATGCCAAAGCTTTGGAGCTGCCACAGAAAAGGCACGATCTCCCTTACCCACTAACCTCTTTCGAGGAACAGTTAAAAATAATTGATTCGAGGATCTAAGAAGCCTGGAATTGGAGTAGGGGCTGAGGAGTTCTGAAATATACTGGGGAGCCTGACCATGAATGGCTTTAAAAGCAAATAAAAGAATCTTAAAATCAATCCTGTATTTAATAGGTTAAGTTAAGTTGATCATACTTTGACACAAGCAAGAGTTCAGTCTGGGTGGCAGCATCATCACTTTAATGGACTCAGGGATTTAGCAGCGCTAGCAGTCTGTGACCTGCAAGGCTTGATCACTACAGTCAGAGACCAGTGTGAAGTAGCTCATATGTCGCTGACACATTTGTCTGTCTGTAGCTGCTGGACTGTGTCTGTTTTATGCAGTGTGATGTTCTGACTTGGTACACAATAACACTTTCAGTGCAATGTCTGGATGCAGGAGTAACTTGCTTGTCTTGATCAACATGTTTAGATGAAATAAATTTATAAAAGGGACTTTGGTTTAAAAGCAGAGCTCACGCTGCAGGAAAGTTCTCTCATGCTGCCACAGAGCTGACAATTCCTCTTTTCATCCAGCTGATGTCACTGTGGACAAGGCAGTTTGGATCCACATTGACTTCTGGGGCTTCAAGGTGATGCAACTATGAGCTTGTCAGTGTCCCACAGAGGGACCTTTTTTTGGGGGGGTGTAAGTTTGCAAGTACTGATGAGAAATTGAAGCACTTCAATCACTCTTCATACCACTCTTCTGAAGGTTGCTACATATCGCACCAGTACTGGAGTCTAGTGTCATAATAAAAGTGCTTGGAAATTCAGTTTAGTATTCTGGAAATAATTCCATAAATAGAAGACGCAATGAGTCACTTTAGATTGTCCCAGACCCTGATAAAAGCCTCTGATACATTTTAAAAATAAATATGCAGTTTACCAGGCATGTGAGGAGCTACTTTTCTCAGATTTTGCCCCTTTTTTATTGTTCAAAGGGATCTGAGATTGTGAGGATTAGCTATCATCACCAAACACACACACACACACACACACACACACACACACACACACAGAACTGAGTACAGATCAGTGTCTAAGCAGCCACCTGCAGTCCTCCATTAGCTGGCAAGGAAATGGAAGATTCAGACCATGAAATGTGGCCAATAATGCCATGTACTGAATCTCAATGATGTGCTAACGGCTCTGTCACATTCAGCTAATGAAACCTTGCCTGACACTCGCTCTCACTCTCGACTATGGTGGCTTTGCCTGAGCCAAGGTATTGTGTATCCTTTCTTAGTTTCAGTGGAAGCCAACTGAACAACACACAGCTGTCTGATTGATGGAGCCAATTTAAAGGTGCAGGTCAGATTTGTAAACAAAAAGTCATGAAAGCCATGCTGGCAACATGTGAGGCTGTGATGTTCACTTTTAGGCACATTTTTATTCATTTATCTTTGTCAGCCATGGGTTAGAAAAAATAGTTTTGGAAAGTTTATGGCAACACCAATGAGAACAAAATCCCATAAACATGGTTAATGGTTAATAATGTTTTTTTCTTTTTAGTATTTTGCACTATATTCACAGTGAAAACCCATAATTTCTTGCACTTGCATTGTGCCCTACAGACAAAACAGGTGCAGGAGTGAAAAAGCATTCTTAAATACATCCTGGGGCCCGTTTCAGAAAGCAGGTTTAGTGAAAACTCTGAGTTTGTTAACCCTGAGATGGGGTTAACTCTGGGTTTTCTGTTTCAGAAAGAGAGGTAACTTAACCTCAGAGTCAGTTACTATGGTAACAGTCTGTGAACCTAACCTGGTCGGGAGCAGGTTTACTTCAAGAAACCTTGAGTTTCTCTCAGTCTCCTCCCTCTGACACAGCGCTCTTTCATTTCCTCATTCATAGAGTCTGTATCAGGCGCATTTTAGCGCCGTTTATCTGCATGAATAAAAAAACAGTGTTGGTTTATTAACTGTGTTAGGCAGACTATATGTTTATTTTTCTCAAAACATGGCAATTCCTTTTGTCGACAATCCCATTGATGAAGAAGCTGTATTACTTCGCAGAGAGTTAAACATACGTCAGGAGATGATATTGAGGCCCCAACTATAGATGCATTTTCATTTCCAGATAACTACCTATTTGAGCGGTATCGTTTTTCTTCCCAGTCTATCAGTTGTATCCTACATAACCTTATCTGTCCTCATATCACTAATGTTACCCATCGTGGACATGCTCTACATCCCAGCAGATTGTGTCGCATTACATTTTTTTGCAAACGGCAGTTTTCTTTACAACATTGGTGATGCCGAGCATATTAGTAAAGCCACTGTAGCAAAGTGGCGTAAGAAGAGTGTGACCTGCTCTGAAATGTGTTTTAAACATTTTTGTAGTGTTCCCTGGACACAAACCAGTAAGAGCCATTAAAAAGGAGTTCCACAGTATTGCAGGTGAATAATGTAAACCCTTTGAAATAAAATATGAATTATAATTCTGTTAATGATGGTGCTGCAGTCCCAGAATGGGATTAGTAGGCCTAGGACTTTTTCACCCGCAAGATTGCACCTAAATGAAATAGATTTAGATAGGTTCAATACCATTTCACCAGTAATATTATACTTATGAATATATAAATACACTATATTGGAACTTCTATGCATTTACTCTAGCATTTTCTCTTTTGCAGCAGCCAGTGTTGCTTTTTTAACTAAATACATGTTCAAACTCGCTGTATGTGCGCAGGAGTATTTCCGCCGACCAGTTTGTTTGTGGTTGTTACCATGGTGAATCGTAGTATCATGGTTCCATTCATACTGCCTTTTTATGTGGTGCAAGTGTTTAACTCTGAGTGAACCTACTCCGAGTTGATTGAACCAACTCGGTACAGCTGTTCTGGAACCGAAAACTCAGTTTCCCATCTCAGGGTAAATCAACTCAGAGTTCAGGGTTAAACTCAAAGTTGAAATGGACCCCTGGTCAAAACCAACTTCATAATTAGAGGGGTGTAAGAAGACAACAATTAAAGCAGTCAAGATACATACAGTTTAAATTTTACAACATTCATTAAACTGTTTAATTTATAGCAAGAACACTATATTCAAGCAATAGTTAGTATTGCTTGGGCTGACAGAAAAAAAGAAAATACAAAGATGGAAACCAAAGCTTCCTCCCGTCCATTCCAAATTCCATCCATGTCGATTGCCAACACCTGGCAGAGCACGGGGCGTTTATGTGCAAGTGTTCATTGAGGGAGTGGACCTTGAAAAACGTTTAGAAAGCAAAGCCAACAAGATATCAGAGACACATACTATAATGAAATCATCCCAAAATGTATTAATCCACAAGAGGATCTGAAGTGTTTGTCATATAACATTGCCAAAAGACATGTGAAATTAAGCTTTGATTCAGAAGTGGAGCTCACACTCAGGTTAGGCTCAGTTCTGCCTTGAGGTTAAGGGATAGGTTCAAAGTGTATGTTGTAATGTTAGTTAACATTAGTTAAGATTAACTGACAGTGTCACAGAAGCTCTGAAGACTCATGAGATGTTGCTGTTAAATATCAAAGAAAACAAAAACTCTGGCACTCAGATGCAGACCAAAACGGAATCTGCATTTTTACTTCTTTTTTTTTAAACAGTTTTCAGCGGTGATCTAGTATGAAAAGCTGATCAAATTTAGCAAACCGTTTTTCTGCTAGGGGGTGGAGCCATCTTAACATTCTGAGTTTCAAAAACTTTAAAAGCTCCAGAAAATTGTGCGGAACATAAATTGAAACCTAAACAAGAAACTAGTTTTTCCTTTGTGGATTTAAAAAGGACAATTCCGGCGCAAAACGAACCTAGGGGTTAACAGATGTGTACCCATTCTGTCGCTCTCTGGGACATGTTTTCATGCTAAACAAATGAGTTTTTAGCTTGAAAGACGCTAGCACGGATCGGCGATTAGCTTACAACGCTAGTTTTCGGGGCACAGGGAACGTAAAAAAAAAATAAAAAAAAATAAAATAAAAAAAATCGCTATTTATACCACTAAAAAGGCTCAAAATATCACCAAACTTCAATGGTAGCATAATGAAGGTCCCTAAATGTTAACCGAAGCATTGAGAACTTTGTAAGTATACAGACAGTTTATTGAAAAGAGATTATGACACTGGCGTTCATGTTTAGCTACATGCCGCCGCCGTCTTGGAAACCAGTCATGACTTACAGCTGGCGATGCAAACTAAAATAGCAAAAGCAATTTGCTCAATATATCTGAAATAGTCACACTCTGCATAACTTGTCTAGTGTACTTACTCAGTGGATAACTGTCCATCTGGTTCGGGTCGCCGAAAAAGTTTCAAGTACAGCCCTGTTTAATCAGAGGGGAAATCTTCAGACTGTACAAAACACTGCGTCTCTTGGGCATCGCGACGCAACAGGTCCCAGTCCTTGCAACACAGACACGCCTGTTCGGTGGCCATAGCTTCACAATGTCCGCAGGTACACCACCAGTTTCCTGAAGTACGAGGCTGTGTTGCGGCATTGACTACCGGTAGCTCTCTCTCTCTCGTAGCCCTTTCACGGAGCTCCCGCAGCTCTTCGTTCAATAAACTGTCTGTACACTTACAATGTTCTCAATGCTTCGGTTGACATCTTGGGACCCTCATTATGCTACCGTTGAAGTTTGGTGATATTGTGAGCCTTTTTAGTGGTATAAATAGCGATTTGTTTTTACGTTCCCTGTGCCCCGAATACTAGCGTTGTAAGCTAATAGGCGGTCCGCGCTATCGTCTTGCAAGCTAACAACCTAATTCAATTAGCATGAAAATATGTTCCAGAGAGCGACAGAGTGGGTACACATCGGTTAATCCCCAGGTTTGTTTTGCGCCGGAATTGTCCTTTAAAAAGGCATGCAATCAGCTCCCATGAGGGCTCATTGCATGTTATTGTGGCAAGCCGGGTCGCGCTAGGGGAGGAGTCGCCACCTGAGTCTAACCAACAACGCCACCTGAGGACTTCCACCCCAAGAAATGTTTTCTACTTCAACAAGCACCCCAGTTATACAAAGGATAGAGAGACTGTAAGGGTGTGTTCCAGGGGTGCACCAACTTACCCACCGCATGTGCCCACTGCAATCGATAGTCACTGCAAACCGGTTCACTGCAAATCGTGTCACCACAAATTGTGTCACCATGCAGTTATCACTACAATCTGTGAAGGGAACCACACTAATGTGCTTAGCCTCCACCACAAGCTGGCAACTAGCTCCACTGGAAAGCAAAATAACAATTTAACACAATTAAGAAAACAACCAGTTGATAACCTAAAGTACAAGCAAACCAAACAGGGAGAGTGTCCTGGCAGCACTAACAAAGTACTGAAATGATTAAAATCCAAAAACAACTAAACTAAGGCAAAACAACAGCTGACAACCTACAATTCAGACAGAAGATTACATTAATGACAAGTTTAAAGGCAGTGATCAATGTGTGATAACATTTAGCTCAGGTAGTGAGCACACCCGACTTGCTGCTTTAAGTTCCTCATACCTTCACTCAAATGTACTCAATAGGCTAAGGGAGAGCTCATCACACCACTCCAGGCAGGGGAATCCCTTCCAGGCCCAGGCAGACAACAGTCAGGCAGCAGACTGCTGCAAAATACACAACTCCGTATTTAAACAGACTTAACACCCACTACCTCCCTAAACGTCACATAGATGGCCCCATGTGGCAACCAACAGTCAGAGACAAAGCCAAGATGTAGCCATGATGATACAGGCGCTTTATATAAGCTCAGCTAATGAAGGGGTTTGGTCTGCGTGGAGCTAATTTGGTCTAGTTGAGGTGCGTTCAAGAGCCAACAGGGTGCAAAGCTTACTGCACACACCACTACATTATGGTATCTGTACAATTGCTTGTCATCTGTGAATCTACTTTTAATGTGTAGTTACATTTCATGGAGGTGTCTCTGTCATATTTTATAGTGTGATGCTCTCTGATGCAGACTGCCCAGTATCAGGCACTGAAAAAGCCCTGTTAGTGTGCTGCTGAAACGAATGCTTATTCTGGCTCTGCCTGGACAGAGGGCCTATGGACCTTTTTCACAGCATACATTTTGACTTGTCATAGTAGGAAAAACACAGCTGAAATTGAAAACCTTAACAATGGCTCAATTCCAACAAGTGTCCCAGTAAGCTATTTCAGTGAGTCAGCAACAACTATGACATGTCAACATGTCTGCTGTGAAAAAGGTCTATTAGGACTGATCGCCTGCGACATCAGCATGTTGGGAGCAGATGGCTGGTGGTGCCTGCAGTCGTATCTCTCCTCCACACCAGGCTCTCTGGGCAGGTTCGACATAAGCTAGTTAACGATTTGATAACTGCAGAGGCGTTAAAAAGAGCACGGAGGCAGGCGTGAATTCCAAATGTAAGAGCTAAACTGGCTGGTAATACGATGTGAAGGGATTTCTTTTACCACGTTTCCCACATGCTCTCTCCCTTTCTCTCTCTGTCTCTCACACTTACTCAAATCGGCCCAGTGTGAGCTCTCCAGCATGCTGCGTGTAAGAAATAAGTTGCAGATCTAAGAACTAAACGGAGCAGATGTTTTCTGATGTGCTGTGCTCTCTGTGAGCTTTTACACTACACGGAGCAGCCGGTTGTTTGAGATGTAGTCAGCCATGTGTAAGATACGCAAGTCAATTTGGATGATTGAATATGAATTAAAATGTGATGACAGTTGTGGGATGGTTTTCTTATGCTAGCTATCAATCTAGCAATCAAACCAGACCCACACAGTCTCGATAAAGTAGATTGATCTCGATTAAGCATTTTTGAGTGTTTTATGTATGAAATATTGAACTTAAATTAACTTTAATGTTTGCTCATTTAGTCCTGAATATGTGATGTTCTAGAGAAATATGTCACTTTTAAAACCTCTTATATTTAAAGGGGCTTAACGATAAAATGCATCACCAAAAACATAACAAGAGTAAAATCAGGAAATTGACAATGATTTACTAACTTTCTACAATCAAACTACAAACAACACACCTGCAAAGTTTGCGGTTTCAGGGTCGCAGACCAAGTGAGACAACCATAATGATGAAGGTGATGATGATGATTCACTTCCCAAAAAACTTTCTTGCATTTTTGCACCATAGAAGAAGAAAGGTCCTGTTTCCCTCGGCCAGGCTGGAAGAAAACATACCTGTGCACTCGTTTTTATGGAGCACAGTGTAAATTCCTTCAGGAAGACTTCTAAACTTAATCACTTTTCTCTCTCTTCTAAACTGAGCTGAACAGCTGTTAGAGGCATTCACTTTTCTTTTAACCAATCAGAAGCGGCCATGAATGTCACAAGCCAATCGCAGCATGACATCCCTGTTTTAAACTTGTCTTCTCTCTGCTGCTCAGTTGTCATTTCAGGCTAAGAGCACAACCCTCCTCCTTCCCTTGCACCTCCGGTCTTCATCACGCACGGCTCCCTGGGTCCTCATCCGGCAGGCCGTTATCGTTGGCTCCTCGGTTTGGTCTTCGGGCTCCTCACACCCCCACCAGTGTCTAGACTCCATCGGGGGATTATCTTTTGGTTTTCTACCCTTTTAAAAAATAGCATTTCATAACGATGGAGTCTAATCTCCAAAGACTGTACATTTCATATTATGCATATGTACAATACATCTTTTGCATATCTGCAACAAAGTCTCTCCTGATTGAAATAGAAACAGAGCAGGTCTGGTGTCAGGGGACTGAATATGTGATCTCTGGGACAGATAAACCACATCAATTCCTTGCTCTCCCATGAGGAGAAAAACACCAAACAGCCACCTGTCAGCAAAATAAAAAATTCCCCCTGAGTCTGGGTAGTCCATGAGTAAAACCCCACACCATAGCAGCAGCAGATTAATGTTAATGGTTTTGGAATAAATTACCAACCCTGTCTGCTGACATCGTGTATACGTTTATATAGTGCTAAACGGTATAGATCATATAATTTAAGGAATACATTTAATTGCTGTCTAGATTATGTTCACAGGAAACAGTTCCCCAGTCCTGGAAGCGTTACATTGTATTCTGCACACAGGGTTCGCTAGTTGTTGTCGGGAGGTCATAGAGGTAGATGGTAAGAGTGAAAAAAGCACAGGACACCTGAGACTGGGGTTAGCATTCTGCAATATCATGGTTTAGATTATAGCTTGACGTTTTTATTCTTGACCTGAAACAGGTGGTTTTAGTTCAATATTAATAAAGAAGACCAGTGTTGACTTTTTAAAATATTCATGCACCTTATCAAACTTTGAGTTGCCACATCCATAAAAACATAAATCATGACTTGCCATGATTGGATATTGTAGGGAAACAAATTAAACACAGCACTTTAACGAAGAACACTATGCTGATTCTGTATGAACATTTTACAACTTTGCACATGTTCATTGAAAACATTCCCTCTTTATGTTGATACAAATGTAATCCAGGAGGCATTATGTTTTTGTCAAAGTGCATTTCTGGTTCAGATGAAATAATTGTTATTTTTAGGAGACAGGTTGCAACCACCCACTGGTGTAATGTAATATAAGGAGGTCGACATACTTTTGACATTTAGTGTGTAAGTGTATCATACATGTGATTTGTCACCTTATTCACACGGAGTGCTCTGATAAATGTAAGATGATTGCAGATCATATGAGAGTAATTTCTCTTCAGAAGAAATGTTAGCCAGACACTGGCTGTGAATCAGATTGGTGCACATGTACTCAAACCAGTGTAATCTAAAGATTTAATTTTAGATAAAGACAAGAGCAGTACACAACAAACATGTTCACATAGAGATGAGTTATTTTTTTTACAGTAGTTGGTGCCAGATCATTACCATGAGACTACATCTTAAAAGTACTCAAATATCGGGTGCCTTAGTAGCTCACGTGGTAGAGCGTGCGCCCATAAATAGAGGATCGGTCCTTGCTGCAGGGGCCGTGGGTCCGGTTCCGGCCTGCGGTCCTTTGCTGCATGTCATTCCCCCTCTCTCTCCCCTTTCATGTCTAAGCTGTCCTTACAAAAAAAGGCCTACAATGCCAAATAAAATAATCTTTAAAAACAAGTGCTCAAATATTGTTTAAAGCGCCTGTTAGGATTTAATTCTTGTTATCTAGAATTTTAGTAACACAACCAGAAGGAGAGGCAAAGTGACAGTCATGGGGAATTCAGTCCAGCTGGAGTTTCAAAACTAGTTTTTTCTTCCTTTTTTAGTGCCAGCTGGTCATCTTGTCTAAAATGAAACAGTTCGAGTGGAGTTTAGCCAAGGACATCTATGTGCTCTGACGTTTCTATTCTCTGTAGTCGACTCTCCTGGTGACAAAAAAAACAAAAAACACCTCTTGTGTGTTGTTGTGATTGAACGACCTTGGGTTTGTTTGTTGCTGTCAAACTAATCTGGGGACTTTGATTCTTCAGAGTCAAGTTTTTCAGAAACATTTAACAAGAGCAGATTAAGACTCCCCGGAGGACTTGAACATCCACTGCTGTCAGATGTCCCGCTTCTCTTCCGTATTTCCTCTAAAAGGCTACACATGCTTTATATTGTTCAGCCAATTTGAAATGCACAGACTTCATTAGCAGCTTTCAACTTTCTCTAACTACATGTTTAAAAGGCCGTTATTATTGTAGGCTCTGCATGCAACACCTAATATCCACTCAACTCCCCATCAGCTTTAGCCAGTTTCTCCAGAAATTGTAACTCTGTTTCGGGTCACTTTCAGGCCACCTTAAAAGTAAATATGAATTCTTTGTTGTGATCAGCTTTAGGTCACTAAGTCATAAATAATTTCTGTTCTCTGCCCTTAGCCTGATCAAACTGAATGGACATAATTTGGTGCAGATTGAATGAAGAATGAGCAAAGAAAATGACTATACAGCTGATTTAGTCCGACTGGAGGTGCAGAGTGTGTTGATGGCAGAATGGCTGTTCGGATAGAGAGAGACTCCCAACTGATTTCACCCATAGATTGCATGTCCATCAACACCCCTCTGAGCCTCAATCTGAAGATATTATATGAGGCTCAACTAGACAGAAAGTGCAAGTGAAAGACCCTGCAACATTAGTCCTCAAACTGAAGCATACTTTTGATACTGTTTCACATTTCTTTGGAAATTTGATGTAACCGCATTGGTGAAAGTTCTCTTACATTCTGCTTTTATTCCTCCATTTCTGCTATTTCTTCCCATTCTAATTTTCTCCATCACTTCTGCCTTCCCACGCTGTCATTCACAATTCTGTGACACCATATCGGACCAATGATCTTTCTGATTTCGCTTTCCCTCAATCCAATTCCCCCCCGGATGTCATTCTTTGAATATCATTAAAATGATGCCATTCCAGACCTACTATCGTACAGCCCACCACATCCCCATCATCAACAAAACCTCTAGGATGTTAAGGGACATTTAACTGAGAGTTTCCATCGACCACATGTCGTTGCTCTAATTGGTTGAAGGTCTATCCAGTTTGGTCTACGGCTGTTGATAACGCCACTTCGAAATAAAATAAAAAATGAACTGAGAGCTTCCAGAACAGCCAAGCTGAGATATTGTTCTGTCTCTTCTGAGTTTTTTTTTAATTATATATATATCATGTTGTTTTTTTATCAATTTATGTCTCTTACTCAGAACATTTAAATTCTTTCACAGCTGATGGTGATGGTGGTGAGATACAGTACAGAGAAATGCTTTCTGTCGGCTGAATCTTTCTGGTTCCTTGTCCAAAGGTGTAGAAGAAGCAGCAGCAACTAAATCTTCATCGAGAATCTTCAGTGAGATATTGGAAAATTAAATTGAACTGACCTACTTTTGTTCAGGTTTAAACATGCCTAACCCAAAGCCAATACAAACCATTTTACTTTATGCTAAAACCATCGCTATCTTCAGAGTTCAACCCTTAACACATTACAGATGACAACTAGCTTGTACAGTTTTATTTTCAAACTACCTGAAACTCCTCGATGATTTGTGGTTAAGACATGGGCGATTTTAGACCCTCAGCCCCCCTAAAAATTAAAAAAAATTTAAAATCAATTTTAGTGCTTCAAGTTAGAGTTTGCGAACTTGTCTGTTAGTGACAGAGGACAAAGTGTCACATTCTCATTAGGGGCTGAACCCCCCTAAAGGTCTGATCCTAGAATCGCCCCTGGGTTAAGATATTCTGAGAGGAAACGCTCCCACTTTGAAATCACAGTCTTCTCAAATTGTCCTTGGTTCATCCCTCAAGGTTCTTCTTTCATTAAAAAGCTCTCATCCTTGTTCTACTAAAGTTGTCCTTAACTCAAGAAAATCTATACTAGAGTAATGTGGGGAATAATTGAGAAGTAATTTTTTTTGTCTCAGGGAGAGCAAAACCTGACAAAATTACTTTTGATTTAGATTGAATTCAAACAGCAAACACAAAATGTTCTGACGCAATGTTTACCTTATTGTTTACTATTTTATGACTTTGTTGAATAATTAGTTGTGATTGGTCAGGGATGATGTCTTAACATATGTCAGGGTTACAAATGGTTCTTCTTTGTATGCCAATGTAGTTCTTCTGATCAATACGGTTCCTATGACAACCACAGCACACACACACACACACACACACACACACACACACACACACACACACACACACACACACACACACACACACAAACCATAGCTCATGTGAAGAAATCATAGTCACATGTTTATTTTGTATATTTCTAATGTTTAGTCAGTGTCTCACTGTTTCAGTTGAGTATCCATCGAGCTAATTGTTGAGAAATGTCAGTGGTTTCGATGTCGATCATCAGAATGGCCTTTATGGATTGCTCTCATTAGCTCAGTCAGACACCCATCCGCTGTCACTCACCACGCCAGAATATCAGAGAAAATTGGCACCTTTGCTCCAGATGCTGAGAGAATTCAAATGAGGTGATCAAACATTTGGAGAGCAGACACTTTTTGTTCATTGTAATCTGGAGCGGGAGTTTACTATTCACTGCTTGTTTGCCTCAACCTGGCTTAATTCCCAAAGCTGTGAATCACTTTCTCAGTTGGAAAAACACAGAAGTGGCGACTGTTTTTTAAGCAGGTCATGTTCTTCAATTAGAGATAGTTGCAGCATTTTCAGCATCCAAAGATCCCTGTCAAATTAATTGTGATGTTTTAGGTTTAATTTGAATTTAAATAGACATAATTACCATAAACAAATCAAACCTTTGTCAAGAAAGTAGCCTCTGTCCCACACCAGTGGCAATAGCTGGTGGGCGTGTTTCTGAAAATTAAAAAATGCCTACTAGTTCTTTAAATAAATGAGCTATGAGTTGTATTTATAAATGCCAAGACATACTTGTGTGATGATTCTAAGATATGTCATGATATGCACTGATACAGCAGTCCAGCAAGTTGAAAACAGATTACATACAGATTTTTGTAGCCACTCGGCAGTAACAAAATCATAGATCTTGCTCTATTTGGTAAACAGAAAGCAGAGTTTATGTTTTAAAACCCAGACAACCTTAGAGTCTGTTCCTTTTCCATTAAATGCAATGATTCGCATCTCCAAAGTGTATCTATGTGGATCAAAAGATGGCAAACAAAAAGACCATTTCTAATGTAATGTGAAATGCAGTGTTTACATAATTGTACAGCTGATTTTGAAGTGTTTTCAACATTCATGTTTGGAGTTAAATGTCCTGTGCAGGAACATGTATAATGTGCAGCGCAGCAATAATCCACAGATATTCAGACCTGTATTTGAAGTAATTATGTAGATCACAGCTAGAAGCAGAGTACACGAACAAGTCAGACTCATGTTTCATGCTTCTGTAGTTTTCTGATTCTAATGAGACGTTATCTCCCCTGTCCTTGTGTATTTAAACCCACCTGTTCCCTACCTCATTGCGAGATTGTCTGCTTCCATTGTGACAGCGTTTGAGCGTTATTCCCAGTTCCCAGTGTTTCCTGTCTTCCTGTGTTTTAGACCTCTGCCTGTTTTTTTAAATGTTCCCTTACCACCTGTTTTCTGGATACCGTTGCCTGTGAGTTTCTCTGTGCTCCACTAAACCTGTTGGATTTCACTTACCTGAGAGTTGTGCCAATGTGTCCATTATTCCTGTGAGTGTGATATGTCTGTTCTGTTCCTCCATGGAATGAACCCCCTGGTGGTCTTAACTGAATGTCAACACATTCAACCCATCTGGCTATTGGCATTTCCCAATGGGTTAAGAGCAGAGAGGTGTGCTGGTGAGCAACACATAAATCACTGAAGAGGCTGTAATCATCATGCAAAGCTGATCGCAGGAGTCAGAGGGGAGGCCTTGTTTGACAGACTGTGGAGACAGTATGTGAGTGTGAGAGTGTCAGATTTTCCTAGGGTGGCTACAGACCACACACACACACACACACACACACACACACACACACACACACACACACACACACACACACACACACACACACACACACGTCTGACTATCAATGTCTGCCTCCTTATCATTGATGCTCTTCATATCCTCTCATTCATCGTTGGCCTGCACTGTATATTATAAAGCTGTTTAATGAAACATAAATGGATGTGGTGGAATTACAATAACATACCTCTCTCTTTGTCTCTCATAGTTACTCCTGATGATTACTCCTAACTTATCACTAATATAATGCAATATCTGTCAGAAATCTAGCCTCTTGAGCACTGAAAATATTAAGATGTGAATCATGATTGACAATATGATTGAGACTCCTTTAAAAACTTCCATTATTTATGTTTCTGCGAGCTGTGGTCAGATTTCAGATAGGCATGGGAATGCATGGCAATCCAAAGATCTGTGTAATTAAAGCATGAGGAATGGCCAACTGAAGCATCAGACAGAAGTGATTTTCTTCCCAAGGTTCTGCGTATTACTTTGCTCTTTCATTCTTCAGCCTCCCCTCCATACCAGGTACCTCGTAGATCATACAGCTACAGTATTACTTTGCTATTACAGAGCCTTACCTTCAATAGGTTTCATTTTCAGAATAACAATGGACTTGTGGCTAGATTCAAGTTTCCAGTGCACCCACAGAGTAGAGGTGTAATTAAAGTGTGTCTATTATCAAAACTTGTTTTGCTTGTTAAACACAAACACATTTGACAAAATACTTTTGGCATTTTTGGAAATGTGGCTGCAGAAAAACAGATTCTTCTAAAAACTAAACTTCTAAAAAAAACACTTTCAGTCAACTTTGGAACAGTTGTGCTGCACCGTGTCACAAGTAGAATACGACAGAGCTGCATCCAGTAGACACCCAAGGGTGGACTTGCGTGGCAGTCCAACAACATGCTACTTCAACCCTTCATGAGAACAAACATCCAATGCTGCTGTTTTCTTGGAGAGGACAATCATTTTAAACATGTTAAAATTGATTAGACACTGCACCAAAACAGTCTTCTCTTTCCTCAAACTGATGGTTCATTCATCATAATCTGGTACCTTTTGCACAAAGGCACAGAGAGAAGGAAATACTGTCATCGTCATCTAAAAATCGTCCTGAGTCTCACTGTCTTTTTGATGGATGAGGCTATTTGATGGTCTGCTTGCGTATCAGTTTCTCTTTGGCTGCTGTCTGTCTGTGTGTTTACATGCATGTTTCTATTGTTTTTGACTGGCCTGTCTTTCCGTCGTCTTACCTTACTGTCTTTGTGGTTTCCTGCTTGTATTGCATTATCTTTGTTGATCTGCTCCTGTGCATGTCTGCCCATTAGTCTGTCTTTGTCTCCCAAAAGAGTAAGTCAAAGTATCAAAGGAATTCCCTTGACAGGCAGACGGCTCTGAAATCCTAACGACCCTCCTCTGCTCCTCCATACTGCTGACCTTTCACATCTACAGTATCAGCACTTATTCTGTCAGAACAGCATTTTTGCTCTGCATCCTATTTGGTCTTGTGTCTGAAAGAAGAGGGAATGAGACAAAAGCTACACAGACACTGTTTCCGCCCGTAAACAAGATTTGTGGGAGCTTTTGGTTGATTAATAAGAAGCAGGCCTGAGAGAGATGAGCCTCAAAATCAAAGAGACAGGATAAAGTTGACCTCAAGGGGGGGCTTCAGCATAATGTCCTGCTAATCCATGTCTGAGAATAGACAGCCCCTCACAGAATGTCAAACAAAAATAGCCAGGATGTGTACAGATCCTCAACAAGATTTCATAACGCTACCATCAGAAGTTCCTGCTGAGCGGCTACTTTTCTGCATGTATTCATTTGATCTGAGTGTCTTATTTCACGCAAGTAAGCCTGAAGATTTCTGACCCATAGCCATCACCTCCATATTGTGTAAAACAATGGAGAGAGTTCTGGTAGATCTCCTGACTTCTCAAGTGACCAGCATGTTAGATCCGCTGCAGTTCGCTTATAGAAGTGACAGAGGGACTGATGATGCTGTGCTGGCCCTTCTAGACTCTATTTCAAAACAGCTTGCACTCTCTAAAGGGCATGCTAGAGTCCTATTCGTAGATTTTAGTGCAGCTTTTAATTCTATAAAGCTACACATTCTCCTGCAAAGACTAGCCAATATTAACATAGATAAGGGTCTGATTCTCTGGATCAGAGACTTTCTCTCATGTCGCCCTCAGAGGGTATGTGTAAATGGCATTTTGTCAGGAGTGCATACCATCAGTACAAATGATAGCGAGCTAGAGATCAATGTGGCAAAGACAAACGAGTTACTCTTTTGCAAAAAACAAGATGTAACACCAGAGCCAGTTTTATTAAATGGCCTTGCAGTTGAAACTGTGGAAACGTTTAAGTACCTAGGTACAGTTCTTGACAACCATCTGAGTTTTTCAGATAACACAGACTATATCTTTAAGAAATGCTCGACTCAGTCTCCTTAGAAGACTGAGATGTCTGGGCGTTAGTGCTCAGATTACTGAGCTAGTATACACCACACATATTGAAAGTGTTTTAACCTTTCATCTCTCTGCTTGGTTTGGCCATTTAAGCTGCAAACTCAAGAACAAGCTTAACAGGATAGTGTCAATGGCCAGCAAAATTGTGGGAAAACCCCAAAAACACCTGACCCAAATATACACTGACAGAATGAGGAAGAAAGCTAAGAAAATCACTGCAGATAGTACACACCCTCTTTCCAGCCAGTTTGAGCTCCTGAAGTCTGGGAGGCGCTTCAGAGTGCCTCTGGCAAAAAGTGTTTTTAAAAAATCCTTTATTCCAAAAGCTATCAGTATCCTCAACCAAACCAAGTGACAACATCAAATTGAGCTGCTATTTTAATGAATTTAAGCATATTTATTCTGTTTTATCCTGATTTTGTTTTTTTTCATATTATTTTTTATACTCAACTGTCATGTCTGAGATGTTGTCTGTATGTTTATCTGTCTTGTATGTCCGGTGAGCCAAAGAAAAATGTTCACCCTGGTGGACAATAAAGATTTATTCTATTCTATTCTATTCTATATCTCGCACCCTGAGCGCTCTAATAGAAAGTGTCACACCTGTCCTATACCTGAATTGGTCAATGGGCTTGCTGCAGATAACACTACATTTTTAAAACATGTTGGAGCCTATCAAGGTTACCATCGAAATATTTATTTATTTATTTTTAAAGATTATATTTTTGGGGCTTTTCCCTTTATTTTGAAAGTGGATAGACATGAAAGGGGGAGAGAGATGGGGGATGACACTCAGCAAAGGGCAGCAGGTTGGACTTGAACCATGCACCGCTGCAGGACTCAGCCTACATGGGGTGAATGGTCTTACTGGGTGAGCTAGAGGCCACCCCGCCATCAAAATATTTTAAATGAATTACTGTCTGCACTTTTCTTGTGACTATGACAGTATAATGAACAGTGTTGGGCAAGTTACTTTTAAAAAGTAATTAGTTACAGTTACTAGTTACTTCTTCCAAAAAGTAACTAAATGAGTTATTCAGTTACAAATTATGAAAGTAACTAGTTACTTCAGAAAGTAACTATTGCGTTACTTTCAAGTACATTTTTAAATGCTCAAATGTGACCCCACCTCCACCTAAACCTATTAATGGAACTTAAAATACATGTGCATGTTCAATTATTCATGATAAATCTGAATATTATAATGAAATGGACACTTAATACAATACATTATTAACAGAAACAATGTACACAAATCTAAACTATTTTAATGTTGCTGTGGGACAAAGTGAGACTAACCTCCAATCAAATGCCATGTATGTAGATATTATGGTTATATAGTGGATTGATACAAATAAGACAACACCTCAACAGGCACAACTGGGCAACATTAAATGATGCTTGTTAAGTATGTTCCCATCACTGATAATGAAGGTATCAAAAAATCACCCATCACTTTTTAAGTAAATAAAAATAAAATGAATAGTCAGCTTTTTGGCAGTTGAGTTCAAATTTCAACAATCTTTGTGCAGAATCACTTACTGTACCTTTAAGGTTTGGTTAGGGAATTATCATTGTTATGGTTAAATGAAACCAGTGCTGACATTGGACAATATAGGATACAAACAACAGTCCCTGATCTTAAACTATGCTTTATGGCACGAATGACAACGTCATGCTACATCCGCCTACACTACCAAGAGACAACATCAACATCATTATTCAGGCAGAGGTCCTCGTCTGGAATACGGAAACATATTGTGGGTTGTTTAAAGTGCTTGAACAAATGAAAATTTTTGTTGTTGTTCTGGTGAGGACGGTCTGGATCATACAGCAAAGCAGGTGCCAAAGCGGCATGATACTGGCTGTTTCCTGTCTTCTGTGTCTGTCTCTCACTCTGTCACAATAAAATGTGATCCCCATGCTTTCATGAGGAAAACTTGTCGTGCCATGCAAGCAAGGAAAATGTTGAAATTAAGCAAATAACAAAATAAAGCATCAAGTAGTTAATCACAAGTACAACTTCATTCTCTGAGTATGCATGGATGCAAGGATACACTCTACAACAGCATATTGTATGTTTTATCTTCATTCAGTCCATATGCTTCTTCATTTCTCCAGTGGTCAAGAGGATAGTCAGTAGCGGTCTCAGAAGAATTAATTATAAACCTGTAACAAAACAATCTAGTCTGCTTGTCTTTCTGATTCGCTGCCCGTCTCTGCTCCTCATTAGAACAACACACAATTCATGCTAAATCCTTATTTTAGTCATGTTCATGTTGAGAGACATTTACCATATCGTTGACCACAGTCAAGTGGTCACAGTCTGCCGTCCTCTGCAGCCTTGAGCTACCACTTCATACCACTTTCTCATTAACATTCATTCACATTCACGTTCAAGGTGGAAAACTGTTGCTTGATGGTTTCACAGCTAAAAGCTTATGAATGCAACATCGGTTTTACAGAACGACTCAAACACTGTAATTTTGTCTCTGCGATTTGAGTCTTTGGTTTGCTGTTTGGAGGAACCAGACATAAAGTTACAGGAATACTGATGTGTCAAAACAGCGTCTGGTACATCTCCATTTACTTTAAAATATGGTGCATGTGTTGACTAGTGATCAACTTCGCTCAGCCAGAAACACTCCTATAAAACTCCCTCTGATGAAATTTAACTTCCATGCCGTAAACTAAGCACCTCAAGGCATCCTAATTTTCCTGGCTTCTGGCTAAAAAAATATGATTTTTTGACTGAATGCAATTACAAGGAAGTCAAAAGGCTGGTGCTGGAAAATGCAACATGAATTATGTGGAGTAGAAGGGGTGCAGAGAATGTGAGAGGCTGCAGGTTTGACTGCCAGGCAAGGCTTAGCAATTTTCTGTCTGGATAGACTCCCAGGAACTTTACCACAATTTATGAAAATTTTACTTTTCATTTTCCTCTGTATGTCATGGCCCTGTTACATGAGGTTTCTGTTGGAAGATGCCTACTAATGGTCATGCTCTGGTCTTATAAGCAGGTCAAGTGTATTTTACTGGGCCACAAGTCACGTTAAAGGTTCAATGTGTGGGAATTTCTCCCATCTAGCGTTGAGATCATATATCGCAATCAACTCTCTCGCACCACGCAGTTCAAAGTACGTATTACAGCTACGGTAGCCTTCACGCTTTTTTCAGAGGGTCTCTTGCTCTTTTCAATATCCTTTTTCTTTTTTTGGGTGAGGAAGAAGAGTCCTGAAATTTGGATTTTGAATACATGTGGTCCTCCATGTTTCCAGGGAAGCTACGATACCCATTAGCAGCACCTGCGAGTTTATCATGTGACAGTGAAAACGCGAAAGGCGGAGCAGTATGTCCTGTATGTCCCTTAACGTATTTCAAGATGGCACATGAATATGTAATGTAATTTCAAGCCAATAGGAATACTTGGAATTGATGGTGGTGGTAAATATTCATGAAAAAGGACAAGTTTGTGAAGGGGCAATACAGATTTTGAGAATGAACAACTAAACACGTTACACACTGGACCTTTAAATTCAAGGCTTTGTTTTAATACACTATTAACCGGGGTTTTCATGCAGCACAATACAATAGAGAGATTTGATTCAATGTTAAACATATCAATGATTGTTTTATGAATAACAATTGTATCTAGGTTACTGAATAATGTTGTGGTTCTTCATGCGAGTGTTCTTTACCCACTCCATGCCATTGTACTCGGTACAAACTGTATATTAATTTCTTTTCTGTTACGGCCTCACTGTGCAAGTCATTGTTCAGGCAGATGTTTCATTGCAGGGTTACATAATATGTACATATTTATAGTATATTCTGTTTATTTATGCACAAAGCAGAGTTAATATATATGTTTACTGTAATTGTTGTTTAATTGTTGACCGGACCAACAGGATGTAGATGTGAATTCTCAGGTGCCGAAGTCCATTTACTTTCTTTTTTGGTAAACAGTAAATTATTGAAGTTAGTTTCAAGTTATCAAGGAACTTTTAATTAACACAGAAGCTACAACTTAAACACTGAAATACCAATTACTGTAGGTCTTATACACATGAATATACTTTTTTTGGGGAAGACAGTGCACGTGTCAGATTTAGACTAGACTTTAGTAACGCTGAAACCAGTTTCCATATAACATGCCAAAGAAGGCTCCTGTCAGGGGAGAGACACTGGCATTGTGTTTAAAAGCAACGGCTGCAGGCAAGATCTGGGAGCTCTGACAGTAACTATGAGGAAAAGCTGATCTCCTCGGCCACAGCTGCTCCATGCAACATTAGGACAAAGGAAACAAACAGGACCCTACAGAAGCAGATCAATAAGGAGCAGACTTTTAATTTCTGTCTCTTCCACACCAGTGAGCGTGGTCAGAAAAGTTATCTAAAGGATGGGAAGTAATTATTGGATGAATGAAGCTGTATTACCTAAGTGTTATAAGTATATGCTGTTTTTCTACAAATGCAAATGATTTGAAGTCACTATGAATATGAGATTTATATGAATAATGATGCTTTAAAAGTTGTATGTTACGTTGAATTTCTCTCAGCATAAACTTTCAGAATAACAAAATGTTGGCATGTAAATGTATAACAATAGTTTGTGTATTGCAGACTTTATTCTGTGTAGCATTAAGTTAACTTGGTATTGTGGTGAAGCAGAATTTTTCAACAGACAGTTGAAGACAGTTTCCAGCAGAGCTTTAATGACCTCTGTGTTCCAATATCCTTTTTTATAAAAGGATATTTGGACTTTCTCCTGCACATCAGAATTATGTGTATCAGACCTCACCCTTAATTTGTTTCTTCTTGTTTCCCTCTCTGAGCTTGACCTTTTTTTAAAGAGTTGGAAAGATTTAGCTGTCTTGGAGGACGAGCTGACCTTTTATCCTGAGATCTCTCGTTTGGATCTCATGCTGCTGAGTCAAATTTAAAATATTTTGGTGACTCATTCTGCAACAATTGAGTGCTGTGCTTCCTGTTTCTGCTGTGTGTGTGTGTGTGTGTGTGTGTGTGTGTGTGTGTGTGTGTGTGTGTGTGAGGGTGTGTGTGTGTGTCACTGTCAAAGAAAAAGTCAGAGAGGAATGTCATTGTATTTCCACCACATCCATTTATCTTTCATTAAACAGCTTTATAATATACAGTGCAGGCCAACAATAGATGAGGGGATATAAAGAGCACACAGTGTGTGTGTGTGTGTGTGTGTGTGTGTGTGTGTGTGAGTGTGTGTGTGTGTGTGTGTGTGTGTGTGTGTGTGTGTGTGTGTGTGTGTGTGTGTGTGTGTCTGTGTTCTAGATTAAATGAGGGAGTTGGATTTTCTCTTTTTCCCTGAACTCTATAAAAGTTTTCTGACTTTCTGAAACAGGCTGGAAGTCCCAACGTAAAGGCAATAAGTGGGCACTGTTCTCTTTGTACAAAGATGAAAACAGTGGTGGAATGTAACTAAGTACATTAGGCATCCACTGTACCCTACTGACGTGCCCTTGAGCCAAACACTGATTTCTTTCGAGTTCTGGGATGCTGATGTGTATCTTACCTTGACTTGGACTGCTGTTTATGGTGGCCGACAGGGGCAAACGCCATGCAACTTAAGACAACACATGCAAATAGACAAAACACAAGCAATTTAAGAAAACATCTTCATTAATTTGACAACACATTCGCAGCATTCAGCAAACACGCTGCAAATACACACAACAAAACCAAATACATAAACGTGCTGCAAATATGAAACGATGCAAAAAGAAAAGCACACAAACCCAGAAAACAAATGCAACAAAAAAACGCAGCATCCAGATTACACAACGGAAGTTCTCCAGACCTCTAGAGGGAGCAGCTAGTGGAACAGCTTGATTTTCGACCCCACGGGGAGAGAGTGCTCTGACTTTTTATTAGAGTCGGGTATGGCTGCAGCCTAGAGAACTCCCGTCTCATGCCTCCCGTCCATAGACTGTATATTAAATTAATATATATATATATATATATATACATACACAGTCTATGCTCCCGTCTCATGCCCTCCCGGCTGGTGCCGTCCCCGAGCTTCGACTTTTCAAAATAGAAGCTTGCGTCTGGTCTTTGTACTTTGGTGTGTTGGATGTTTGTGAACTAAACAGTACGGCAATCATGCTAATGAATACAATAACTTTTTCAGCAGATGTCTTACTTACAACACGTTGGAGTTAGCAAAGCAGTTTTGTGTTTATATGTGCGGGCGGGATTTATTCCGTTTGATAAATCCCACGGTAAATTGGCTGGTTTACTAAACAGGGAGGGACTATAAATCCTGTCTGTTTTTTGTATTTCAAGAGTGAATTTCTCCACAATATGAATACAGATTGATCATCTATTTTTTTGGTAACCGTTGTATAATCACAATATTACACTTGAGGAGGCCTATACTTCAGTGGTGCGCCTTTTGGACCTCCAAATTAAACCCTCTCATGTAATATGGCTTAAACAAACGTCAACGTTAAACGCTGATGCAGTTTTAAATGTTTTATTACCACGAGTTTACAGACGTCTCTGCTGACTGAGTATCACCTGTGACCTGAGCCGAGACACACCCACCAAACGAGAGAAAACATATCTCAAACATAGACTTAATATTTATAGTCTATGATCTCAAAGCAGTTGCACACCATTTCACAACGGTGCACACCGTTCTGAGATTGAACTCTCTCTTTCTCTCTCTCTCTCTCTCTCTCTCTCTCTCTCTCTCTCTCTCTCTCTCTCTCTCTCTCTCTCTCTCTCTCGAAAATCAAGCTGTTCCACTAGCTGCTCCCTCTAGAGGTCTGGAGAACTTCCGTTGTGTAATCTGGATGCTGCATTTATTTGTTTTTGGGGTTTTGCAGTGCGTTTATGTATTTGGTTGTGTTGTGTGTATTTGCAGCGTGTTTGCTGAATGCTGCGCATGTGTTGTCAAATTAATGAAGATGTTTTCTTAATTTGCTTGTGTTTTGTCTATTTGCGTGTATTTTCTTTAGTTGCAGGGCGTTTGCCCCTGTCGGCCACCGTAGCTGTAGGTAAAAATAACAACTATACTGTACTTAGGATATGAAGCATCATGTTGGGCTAAATAAGCATTAAACATCAAGATTGTAATCACACTTACTAAACCTTGCTGTTGCTGTTTTAGCCAGTTTTTTTTTGTGGTTGAGCTTTTTTTATTTTAAATCTCAGCAGGACTAAATAAAATAAAATAAAGGCTTAATCAAAAGAAAAGCTATTAAAACAACAAAAGAGTCAGACAAATCCTTGTTGAGAAATCAAATGATTTGTTGTCCAAGCTCTTAATTGTTCACCGTTTGCGTGTTCAGACAACTGTTCGTAAACTCTGCTTATCAGAACCTCCTGGGGAAGGCACTGAATAATCTGCCTGCCCACAGTGAGTTTATCTGTTTTCTTCGGGGGTCATTTCTTATCTTGTATGATGGTGCTCTGAATTATAAGGGCATACTGAGGACAAGTGGACACTACAGTAAGTCATGTCAAGTTAAATCATAAACACCAGTTTGATAAATGTTTAGCTGTCTTTTTAACACTGATCTTTAAAGTTCTTTGGTTTGGCTCATACCCAACCAACATTTATGTTTGGATCTCTTTCCACTCTATCCATACATTCTATTTTTGAAAAATTGTCCATATTAACAATTTGCTATGAAAATCAACCATTGTGGATGATCTGGCATGTTTAATTTGAAGGAGTTGTGTGTACATCTACTCAGCTTTTGGAGATTAAAAATGCAATTAAGTTTTAGTTTAAATCTCTGTCAGGTGCAAATTGTGGACAATATTTAAGCTGCATTTGAATATAAATTCATGCAAGAGTCAACCAATCGTCTTTCTCCCTGAGGAGAGTAAGAGATATCAGTACAGAAGACCAATCTTACAGTGTGTAATACAGGAGAATGCTTACCAACTCAAAGTATTCCCTAAAGGTAAAAGTAGAACATGAAATTCACATATAGATATGAATAGATATGAATATATATATATATATATATATATATATATTCATGTGTACAGTTTCAATTGGAATAGGAGTGATATTTATCAGTTGTGGAAGTTAAACTGTGGCTTTCAACTGCATCTCTGAGTCTTCTTCAGCAGATGGAATTTTCTCAGTGCAAATTGTTTCTCTGGAAAAAGCAGGTGACTGGACCTTGAGCTTTAGGCTAAATTAATTTGTAGTTTAGGATAGGGTTTTACTTGATTTAATGTAACCAAAAAACTATGTATCTTCCCATGAGGTCAGACTCCATATTTAAAATATATACATTTAAAACTTGTGGACAAACCAAAAGATCAGGAAGTCGTCTGACAATGCAAAAAATACAGTAAAATCTAAATAAACAAACGCAAAGAAAAGTATGGGAAGCACGGTCTCTTAACTGGAGTTCATAGAAGCACATGATTCTATTTGAATAAGCTCCACGGCCCAGATGGCTGACACTAACTTCACCTGATGTAGCACAACAATAACCCTTTAAAGGAAGGCCTTCAACTTCAGTAACTGTCCATAAATCCCCAGATTAACTTCACAAATGGTCCACACCGTTGCCTTGAAGCATTTATTCCAAAACATTAACCGAGAAAGCGTGCTTCATCACCGTAAATTACTTGTGTTACTGCCGCTCCTTTTCCATGGGACTCTGCTTCAAGCACATCAAGCACAATGGTAAACAATGCTCACACCTCCCCATAATGCACCTCTCCTCTCATAAAGCAGTGCACCATAACATCTTGAAATATGTTTATATAAACTCAAGCAGTGGAGAACATAAATTCTGGAGCCTGAAATGTATCATGGTGTGAAAAGTTGGGAGTATGCACAGCTATGCAAAACCCATGTGGGACATAATGAATAGGATGGTGATAAATAGTGACCATAGTCAGCTTTATAGTCAGACATATTGGATGGGAAAGAAACTCCATTTAATCTCGGCCATCAACATGCATCTTTGAAATTTGAACTGGATTTATCTACGGCTTAATTATTTTATTTAAATTCATGTGTAAAT
The DNA here is from genome assembly GCF_031162955.1 of Sander vitreus. Classification (NCBI taxonomy): domain Eukaryota; kingdom Metazoa; phylum Chordata; class Actinopteri; order Perciformes; family Percidae; genus Sander; species Sander vitreus. The sequence goes on from NC_135863.1 coordinate 5,815,142, forward strand.
GCATAAACAAAATCATTAATGCACGAGCAGAAATGATAATAATTTTCTACTCATTGCCTCATTTTTGGATAGCAGTGTCCCTTTTGCAGCATGAGAACAACAGGCTTGTGGGTTGTTTAACAGCATCCACACAGAGACAACTCTGTTAGGCTAAATGGCAAATGTCCTGCAATTTGCAATGGACCAGAATTACCTGGGGACCGGCTATAACTGAAACGTAATGGGTCTCCATGCTGAGTAGCTATTAAGACTCTTTACTTTGCTTGCAAAATGCAAATCCATGACTAATGATTTCCATTGCAGCCTCAAGTAATAAAAAAATAAATACAAGCAACAAACAATTCCTACAAAAGATAAAGTCCCTTAGGGCCAGATGTATTAAGAAAATGACGAGGCGTGAATGTGTACTGCATTTTTCATTGGGATCAGTGCAGTTCAGAGGTAGGATTTATGTGAGATCACTGAGCTCAGAAAAGAAATGATAACAACTTCAAATTTAAGTTTGATGAACACATACCACAACATCTGTCCACGATTTGTTTGCATTACAGTAATCAGGTTTTGTGTTCATTAACAATAGCTTAATTGCTTTACTATTGTTTCCAATAATCAGTTTTTAGTGATAGACAAGGCTATATTTAATGCAAGTTTCTTCATCTGTGATGTAATAATTTGCCTCTGTTAACGTCTCCTCCTATTACTGTATTTGCACAATTCTCCCTTAAGTGCATATGCAATAACGAAAGAGCACCTTGCAGACACTCGCACAAATGACACACAAACTGGTGCATCTGCTTGATAAATACTGCACAAAACTAGGGGCAGAATGTGTCACATCTGCACCTGAAAAACACAAAAGCCTTTGTAAAGCAGAAAACTAAATGTCCTGTTTAGATAAAAAATATATTAAGAAATGTAGCCATTCTGTCTATCTTCCTGAACCTTCATTATGAATGTAGCTTTAGGACACTATAATATGGTCATCAGCCACTAACCTTAAATCAATACATGGAGTCAGGTCGCTGATCACCCAAAAGAAAACTGGCACAACGAGACACAAGAGAGAGCGAGAGACAGAGAGCAGGATTTTGTAAACTTGCACGGCAGATTTTGATAAAGCTGGCTGAATGTGAGAGGAGCTCATGAATATTGCATGGGATCCTATGACTCCATTAAGTTTTATATATGCAACTTTAAGCCAGCCAGCATGAAATGATGCTGTTTAATGCAGCTTCCAAAGAGTATTTATCATGTTCCCATCAGTGCGGCCGCCTATTAAGGTAGGACAGTTTAGTATAGTAGGTAGATAACCACCAAGGAAAAGCTTTTCACGCTAGATAAGAGATAAGTCAGTTAAAGGCACATTTCTAGCAACACAATAGGAATTTGAACATCTTGGTATGAAACTGTGGTAAAGCGTTGTGAGTTTACATTAAACATCTGCATCTAAGAAATGTATCAACACAAGTGGAAACAGAGCAGAAGTCTGTAGGCTATCCATTTTTTCCAACACTTTTAGGTGAAGATGACTCCGGTTACATCAAATATTTAAAGATCCCCTCCACACATGATTCAAGACATATACAACTATTCTGCTTGGAACAATCATTTGTGTGTGATAGGGTTTATCCACACAAAAAGTTCAAGTTAAAATCTGTTAAAGGGGGACTAGCAGTTGTTTTTTTTTAGCTTAATTTACCTTAACTGAACAGCTTTGGAGTCATTGGAATGGTTATATGACTTTTTTCGAGTTGAATGGTGGTCGTCTTGCTCCCCCCTAGCGCCTTTGAGCGGAAAAACCACCCTTGCAACTTTCAGCCGGCGAGCTGCCAGCCTCAGTGTCAGGAAGTATTGCGTGATGTCAGGTATCGCGATGTAACGAATTGCTTCACGGCACTGCACACATACGCCCATTCAGGAACCGGCTAACAAGGTAGCGATGGAGTTTTTAACACTATCGTCATGGCTGAGCTCGCAAAAAAGAAACAGAAAGCTAGGAAAGCATTGTCAGAGGAATAGAGAAAGGCAGACTGACCGAGCGAGGAGTCAGACACAAGTAAACATTGGAGCTGCCAAATATCTATTCCGAAGCTGTAGGGGGAGCTCTATAGAGAAAACTGTGAGGAAAAAGAGAAGAAAACAGCGAAGAAATGGCCAAAACTGCAAAGCGCCCCTTTAAACATACATATACCTCTTCTTCATTGGAAAATCCAATTTAATTGTTATTATTAATAATAATCACATAATAAACCATGGATCTATATACCTTTTACACAGCACATTTAAATGCACACCCTGAGCCATTTTGAAACGGTTGATGTATTTAGCTCATCCACACAGTAGCTCAGTCAGTGGTCTATCAGAGCAAAACAAAACAAAAACAACTGAACTGTACAAACTGAGTAATTAAAGTTAATTTCACGCATCTGCAGTTTGCGATCCAGCAGACACCGAGGCATTAATCATAATTAGTTTAGATACTCAGATGCCCTCTAGACCTATCAATCAGCAGGCCACCTCTGGCCCTGAAGCCGAGCTGCAGAGTGTTGTCTGCACTGCTGAACAGGTCATAAGCTGTCAGCAGCCCTTCATTGACGATTCAAATGCCACCGGCGGGAAGAAAAGGGCAGCAAGGACTGTCACCAACCTTTCCCACCCAGGCAAACACCTGTTCGAAAAACCTTCCTCTGGGAGACAGGACCCGTCCGTTAAGAACAAGACCACCTGTTGTCTCAAAAGCTTCTTGCCAGGAGCTGCCACCTAACTGACACCTAACTGACACCCAGCCTGCCAAGGATTCACCCAGTGCTAACCCACATAATCCTGCCAGTTAGCCTTGTTACAGTCACAGCATATCACATGCCATATATTATTACCCCTTATGAGAACAGCCTTGCATCACTTACTGTACACAATCTTCACGTAACTGTGTATTGCCAGGTAAAATAGCTGATAATGAAACACGCCCCGGGTGTGAGGATTGAAGTCAAATGATATATTTGTGCTGTAAAGTACTCAAAAATAATCAGCCGGGTTGTTTCCTTCTCTTGTTTCTGCCTGTCACACGTCTTAGCTGTATTTTGTTCTTTCCACTGCCGTGTGGGTTCCGTCATTCTCCACACTCAAAAAGAAAATATGTTTTATGTTTCCTTGGTCTGCTGCTAACAGCCTTAAAATGAAATGCACTAATTGCAAATCAACAGATAGTCTGGTTAGCAAGACAGGAACCAGTGCTAAGCATCATGCTAACAACATGCAGTATCAAGGATGACAGAGTTTTTGAAACTAAGGGTGACAGAGCTTCTGAAACAGTCGCTCCTAGACTGTGGAACGCTTTGCCACATCTTTTAAGAGTGACGGCCTCTGTTGAAATCTTTAAAAAGCAGCTAAAGACACATCTTTTTAGTCAGCTGTTCGTTTAGCCTCATTGTTGACTGCATTACAATGTATCTTAGGCTTTTGTGTTTTCTATGATTTACTGTGATTTCTTGTGCTTTATCAATTTGTTTTAATGTATTTATTTATTTGGTCTGTGAAGCACTTTGTGACTCTGTATGTGATAAGTGCTATATAAATAAACTTTACTTACAAACATACTTATCAGAACGTTGGGAAATCCCATGGGAAAAGTAAATTCTCCAACATCTGCTTTTGAGGTAGATAATTAGCATCACTTCAGGGGCTACATTTAATTTGTAGGTAAGCAAATTTCCTTTTGTTTTATAAAAAAGTAGATTCATTTTTGCTGATATTTTCTCCACTTCTCCTAATTTGGAAGATGTGATTCCCTGTACACTGCAGTTCTTGTCACCACTAACACTACTGGCCAGGGGAGGGTGTAGACAATTATTGCCATAACAGAGTCAGCTGCTTCTCTTCACTAACTGATGAGCTTTACCATAAGATTCATGTTATACTGTAATCCTAGGTATAGTCTCCACACTCCATGTAGGCAACCAGTATTAAGTCACTGGTGCAGTAAGGGCTAGAGACCTTATTGGCTAACATTGTACCTGAATTGGGCTAGGTTCAGTTCTGGATGGAAACTTCCAACTGTGCACCACCAAACGCATTTTTATTTTGTCAAAAAAAAAATGCATTAGGCTCAGTGTGCATGGTTACTGGGATTTTTTAAATATTGCCTGCAAAGAATACCTAGTTGATCTGCAGATGTGCTGGTCCTTGCAGGCAGGCAACACCACGACATACATCATAACTTTCCTATATCAACAGTGGAATTGGCCTGGTAAATGGCAGTGAGAAAATCGGGGGAACATCAAATATACATTTATAAACAATCCCACTGTGAAGTCATCCACGCCTAACCTCTATACCCTGTATGCATTTTCCCCTCACATGCAGAATACTGATTTGAGAGAGGATTTTGGACCGTAACACAGAACCACAGTGACTGGGAAATGCTGATGTGCTATTAAAGTAATGACCTATTGTTTAAATATAAGCATGATTCAGAGAAAATATGTGTTCCTTCTTTATCTTACAAAATGAAACTGATTGCATTTTCTCAGTTCCTCTTTTTTTCCTCTAAACCGCATCCTCCTCTGCTCACAGCTAGTCTCTGCAATACTCAATATCCTTTAAATTCATTTCTATGTTGTTTATTGTCTTTCTCATATACAAATTCTTTTTCAATTCCGACAATGGTTTATATTCTTGGTATATCTCATTATTTTGCCCCATTGCAACAGAATTGCAATGGAAGCACAAAGGAATACTGTGCTGTGCTGCACACCAGGAATACTGTTTTGATCTTGCTTCACCTGTGGATTTAAGCACATTTCACAATAAAAGAGTTGAGTTATATCTCAACAGGGAGTACTGCTAGTGGATTCGATTGCAGATACCTGCTGAGGCCCATCCCAGTGTTATATTTGGCAGCCCAGATTGAGGTTCTTGCTGTCATTAAAGCAGCCATTGAGGAGGAAACTGAGATTCTGGTGTGTGCAATATCACATGCCCTAATGGTGCCATGCTAGGTTTATATTCCACTCTGGAAACTACTTCATCTCTGTCTCTCTTGCTGCCATGCATCAATCTTGCAACAGTCACACTTGTACTGTATGTCACACTGCAGACGTGATCTGGACCAAAGATCTCTTTACAACAAAATGGATCTTTAAAAATCTCAGCATGCAGAAACAGCCGTGGGTAGAGGTACTCAGATAGGTGGTGATATATGTTAATGAGATAAAGGAAGGGTAGCCAAATCTGAATGGCTTGTTGAATCCAATGTTTTCTGATTGGCAGCTCACAAATCAAAAACATCTTATTTTACAGTCTGTGGGTTGATAGGCACTCCAAATACCTAAATATATGTGCACAAGCAATGAAACATTTTTATCAAGTTTTCATGATATGTCCCCTTTATTAATACCCGAGTGGATGATTACAGAATACATCTTTTTCTTCACCTTTTTAGGTGAAGCAAAATAGTGACAACAGTGAAGTGCAGGACATTTATGTTTTGCTTAAATTATCCTTCTGGTACCTTTAGGATTGTGTCTCTTACTAATTCTAATTATTCAGATTTATTCAGGTTTTCCATGAGTCAGGTCATTACATTTTTTATCTGTGAAGACATATTGATGGAGGATAAATGAAAGAAGAGGCATGGTGGCCATGCAGTTTGGAGTGCACGACAATGATAGTTAAATGAAGATCAACATGTTGCTAAGGACATGCTACTTTGATCAGCATGATGAATGCAGAGCTAAATGTTCATACACACTACACATGCAGCTTCTGTATTGCATGGACAGATACATCAGTCAAAAGCAAAATAACCACTCCTTCCCAAATTGGTGATTCAGTCTGAATATCACAAGCAAAAGAAAGCTGTTTCACAAACCTCTACATTTAATACTAATTCACATACAGTTGAAAAAAAAGAACCAAATCATGAACAAACAGAAGAGCAAATTCATCTCTTTTCTCCAGGCAGCCATGATTACACAGGAAATCTTCCTGAAATCATCAGTAGGGAAGACGGATGTACTGTGTGTGAAGGCGAGAGCAGGATGAGCACGGTGTATAGGTATCTATGGATTTCAGGAAAACTGTCTCAGCCCAGTCATTATTCTTATAGGCAGTCGGTAGAAAAGCCATATCCACACCAGTGACAGAGGGGGGTATATCTTTTGAAAATGTCTTTATATTCTTATATGACTCTTTGTATGTGCATTTCTTACCTGTCTGTGACCTGCTTTTGTGTTAGTATTTTTGCTATCAATCATCCCAGTTTGCCACCTCTCCAGGTCTTCATTTATATGTGTGGCTCAGTGTTTGACAGCACACTCTGTAATAAATCAGTTCCAACTGCTTTTGTGTTTTCTATCTGTCTCATTGACTAATTTGCATGATGCAGCCATATTCTAGTTCGTTGACAAGCGACTCAGAAGCGTGCTGTGTCTTGTGCTGTGCTCCATAGATTTCCAATGTAATGCTTAATTCTGCTAATGCAGAAAATGAACACCAGGAACATGTCTGCGGTTCCACAAGGTACAGCAACCTGCTCCAAATTAAGTTTACCAAAGTTGAACATTTTCCAGTTGTGCTCATGGCTTTAAACTTCTGGACAGAGCAGCAACATTAGTTGAAACTGCAGGTCAGTAACCTTATTTTGTAGTAAAAAATGTCTAGTAAATGTCTTATTTTAAATGTCTTACAGTTTTAGACAATTTTGCAGCTTCAGTATCGCCTGCACCAGGAAGAGAACTATCACCACTTGAGGGGCTACATTTAATATGTATAAAGCAAATTTCCTTTTATTTAATAAATAAATATTCATTTTTGCAGATATTTCCTCCACTTCCCCTAATTTGGAACATGTAGTGAGGGTGTAGACAATAATGTGCACATGGTAATGCCCCAGGTCTCTGTGGTGGTGGATGGAAACTTCACTCATGTTCCAACTATGCACCACCAAATACCAATTTTTTCAAAGACACCATGCATTGGCCTCACTGTGTATGGTTTTGTTGCCTTCAGAAAAATACTTGATGACTCATAATTGGGCTGAAGCAGAACCTGTTTTTGAGACTTTGTTGATGCATGACATGCAATGGTTTGCTCAGAGACTCGGGTGTGTTCATTACAATAACTCACTGCTAACATTATGATTATGAAGCATTATACAGAAGATGATAAAATCATAGATCTATATGTATTTCATTGTTGACAACATAATTTAAACTTTCAAAACCTATAAAATGATCTCTGTGTTTAGTGTTTCTGAAACACCAGGCTCAGGCCTGCCTTCCTCAGAGTGCCATTGTTACAAACACACCTGGCATGCAGGCCCTAGATGGAGTTGGCAAGTGCACATCAGCCTGAGGTGTTCCCTATTTTCAGCTCGTGAACAGTACAGACATGTATTGTCTGTAATGTTTTTAACATAATTAACGATTTATCAAAGTTATAAGGTTAGGGTTATTGTACCAAAAGTAAATGTACTAAAATGTAATGTGTTTAGTGGACATCCCGGATAATAGTTCATTCCATTTGTACTCGGAAGTCGGATTTTCCGAGTTCAAAGTCGGAAACACGCCCCCTGACCTGGATTTCTGAACTTGGACGCCCCGTGCATCAACAGTAGTGAAAGCTGTAGTAACATACAGTTACTAGCACTTCTGTCTTATTTGTGTCTCACTAAATCAGTCGTACACACAGCCCTGTCCAACTTCTATCTGTGGACATGTTGCTACACTGTTTGTATGCACAAAAAACAGCGTAATGAAAAATAACAATAAAAAAAAATTGCTAACAATGGCTCACCTGGCTAGAGCTAACCCCACAATGAAAAATCCCAAATGTAAAATGGAACGCATTCCCAGCTCCGGCTTCCGAGTATCGAGGTAAATGGAATGCACTATTAAATGCTACGAGTCCCAAACTTAAGCAAAAGCTTGTTGATACATGTGTCAGTATGGCAGATGTCTGTCAAAAACTTCTGCATCCTTATAAGATATAGAGCTCAAAAGAGGAGAACATGAAAAGTTGAAAACTTTCGCAATAATATTTAAATAAAATATGAATCTATACAGACATTGACTTGTTTTATTAAGTTCAACCTTATTCTACTTTGATAACTAAAATAGAAGTCTGTTCTGTCAACAATGTTGCACTGGTAGTGGTGAATCTACAGAGCTTGGTTCAGATGATAAAACCCAACTCCTGTCCTGAAACCAACATCAGCTCTCTGTCCCAGCCCAAACTCTCACATTGAGCTCTTGCACACCTCCACTCTTTAGTCTGAGGCTTCTGATCAGTCTTTTCTTTATTCACAAACCTCTATTCTCTCACAGGTTTCTCCCCAAGTCCCAATGTCATCTTGTGACCTAGTCATACACTCAAACCACTCAGCAGGAACTCATACAGTCCTCACTGCTCACCATATGTTTTTATTTTCCTCTCTCTTTAGCCACAAAACAATCGAGGAGATGGTACAATAAGTGTGTTTTATTTGACCCTGGATTTGAAACTGAAGGGTTTTTTGTTCTTTGTTTTACAAAAGCTATGGTTATCCCCCTATTTTGCTTTGTCTGTACCAAGTTGCCTTTTTCCTCAAAATCTCAAGACCCTACAGAACAGAGATGGGACAACTGAAGGTGATTCAGGCTTCCTGGACATACAATTCTTTATACCTGATGGCAGGGGCGGACTGGGACAAAAAATCAGCCCCGGCAATTCCGTCCCTTACCGGCCCAATTTCGGCCCAAAGCAGCGTGAAACGCCAGTATTGCCTAATTTTTTTCTTTTTTCCAACAGCCCAAATCGGCCCAAGAGTGCATCGGCCCTTCTGGCATTCACCAGAACTGCCAGATTACCAGTCCGCCAGGCCCGTATTAAGACAATGTGGTGCTCCTGGGCACTATACCTGGGTTTGAAAAAATCTGTACTTTTAAGTCTTTATTTTCTCTCGCTCAAAAGAATGTATCCACTGATTTACATGCATGATGAAAATCGCCATGCAAGTCTATGGGAAAAAGCCTTTTTGGGCCCCATGGCATCACATAAAGGACACAGAAGTTGTAATTCCACTGTTTGACCGCTATGTCTTACTAGTTTAGCCAACTGTCCAGGTCCACAGGCAACATCCAAAACCTGAGCTACTTTTATTATTTAAATCATTTTAATTTATATTTCATTATTTTGTCAATGAGTCACTTTGGGCTCTGAGTAATTGTAATAGCATTTTCGACTACTTTCTATAGTTTTACTTACTTTTATACCATCACATATATTGCAGCACTCCCCTCAACATCACTTACAGGTACTTGCCAAAACAAAATCCACTATGGCTGCTATTAATGTTGACTGCTGGGATAATGGGAGGAAAACATGCAGGTAGTAAATAGATGTTTTAATCCTAGATATTCTAATTCTCTGTTTTTTAATTACACGTTTAATTCCATAAACTGTGTGGTATGTTACATGTAGCCACTAAAATGTCAATACTGGCAGTAATATAATCATATAAAACTATGTCAGATGTTGAAGAGAAATCTCATAACTGAACAACAACCCTGTCTCCCTCAAAAAAATGTGCAGAAAATTGTGCAATGCGGATGAAATTAAAACTGATTTGAGCAACCTCTACTCATGTAACAAGTGTGGTTAGTCCCACATATTAAACAGGAATTTTACTAATATTAAATTCACATTTGAGGCTGACCACTTTGTTGGTTAAACATTTGAGATTTCAATTTAACAGCAAGGTGGACCGTGGAGGGTACTTAGGAGATTAGGTGCTTTCCGACCAGATAGTACTTAGTACTTTTTAGAGGAAAAGTACACTTCTAAGCAGTTCTAAGAACTACTCTCCCCCAAAATCTTTTTTTCCGTTTTCATTCCCACTGGCCAAGTGGCCATAGGGACTGGTAGGAGGGGTAAGGGAGTGACGCAAGCACGGCAACGGTCTTTATAGACTCGTCACTAGACCTTAGCGCCACATACAACAACAAATGATGCTAATACTTGTGCACTTTTCCTATATTAAATGCACGTCCATTCTCGTAGTAATTCACGTAATGTTTTGCTCAACATAGACGGGGCTTTATTATACTCGGAACAGACCCCGTGTGTGTGTGTGTGTGTGTGTGTGTGTGTGTGTGTGTGTGTGTGTGTGTGTGTGTGTGGGTGTGTGTGTGGGTGTGTGACGGTCGGCGAGCCGCAGGACATGCTTGTGGAGTTTAACTCCGAAAAGACAGTTAACCACAGGTTCCCGTTAATCTTATGATGGACATGTGTTGTGATATTTAAACAAACGAACCGTCAACGGTGAAATAAAAGCCTCTTATTTACGAGAGCGGTCTGAGAGACCTCCAGCTTACAGCGAGGTGTCTGAGCATGACTGGCCGAGCGACGAGCTAGAAGCCAGGGCAGGCGCTTGCTGGCTGTCGCCTCACTTCATGGAGCTTCTGAACTCCGAAAACTTTGAAGCAAATTTTCAATTCGGCATACATTTTCGCAAGACTGCCTATATTCGAAATCTAAACAGTTAATTTCTCGCCTAAAACATTGTCAGAAGTGAATTTAATGATGAATAAGATGGTGAAAATTGTTAAAAATGTCCCGTTGTTGCTCTGTCTGTAAGTTCCGAGTTGGCAGTGGGCGTGACTTATAAGTTCAACCAATCAAGTACACCTAGGAAAAGGGAAAAGACCCTGCTCTGAAGCAGGAGCTAAAAAAGTACGCTACAGCGGCCAGAGGAACTTAAAAATCCCCAAATTTTTCCTGTTGGAACACGACAAAAAAAGTGTTCTAGGAACGTTTAGTTCTAAGAACTGCAAAAATCCCTCCGGTTGGAAAGCCCCTATTGTAAGTGATGGCTCTGCGTAAAGGTAGCATGGCAGAGGTTCTGCTCACAAATGAAATCTATGAATCTATGAAATAAGACAGAGGGTTAAACTAGACGCAAAGGAAAATGAATGCTTACACTGTACAGTCCTCATGCAAGACATTTTCGTAATCTTATCCTAAACCTGTCACAGGTATAAGATTCCCCAGTTGGATAAAGCAAAATGTTATATAAGCTTTATAAGCTATTGCTAGAAACATGTCCAAACATGTCGGAGGGCAAAAGTGTTTATAACTGTTCCGAACGACCACACGGGGTGAAAAGCCGTCGTAGAGAAGGTGGAGGAGGGATTATCATTTAAATATAGGTATAGTGGTGCACATTTTCAGCTAGTCACTAGTGGAAGGCATTCAGAGTGTTGCACTTTTGTGTACAGCATGAATTTAAGATTGTTGGTTTTTCGGATAAATGTTATATGAACTGTTCGACCATCCAACAAACACTTCTGATGGAGTATACTGGCCCCTTAAAGCAGTACTAAAGCACTTTTCCTGCTTCGGTCCCCCTACAGGTTGGAAGCGGAATTGTCCATTGTTGTAATGTCTCATTATGTCTCATTCAAACTACAGATCCGCTACCCGATCTGGCAAACTTGCATAATGTAATGTAATGGACAATTCCGCTTCCAACCTGTAGCGGGACCAAAGCGGGAAAAGTGCTTTAAGTGTTGCTTTAAAGCTACCTGATCCACTCCATTTGGGGGCAATTAGTTTAATTTACAAGAATGGTACCAAAGACTGGAAAGGATTTCACACAACTGCTGATTTCCAAAAGACTTGAAGCTCCGACAAAAAAATAAATAAAACTTAGCAGTGTCAGTATTCAAATTAGTGCAACCAAAACAATTAGAAAATATTACTATACAGCTGCCAATGACATGTCATCGTAGCAGCGCTGTATAGTGACTTAGAGGGAATCTGACTGTCATAGAAGAGAGAATATTACACATCAGGTGAAGTTAATGTCAGGTGCAATGAAGGACAATACTGGACAGCAACTTGCATTAAGACCCTGCATCTTTCGGAGTAAAACATTTTTTCAACTGAACTATACGTTTATAGAGAAATCATGAATCACTTCATTCAGTTTGGTTCAAAGACTTGTAGTCACTGACTATGTTATAGTTTATTTCTTAAGATAAGCAGTTGCATCACAGTTCAAATGTGCTTTGGTATGTACAACAGCACAGGACGATCCATTTCTCCTCCATACATCCAACCATTTTCTGTAAGAAGAGAAGTAATACAACAAATTATTTTTTAGTGCCCACCATATTTAAGTGCTCAGACATTGAACCATTCAAATTACAGTAGCGACATTGTCAGTTAAAACAAAACAATCATTCCACCTGGAGGGCATTATTGTAGGGGGTGTTATCACTATAGAAAGAATAACACAAATTAAATTCCCCTTTTTTTGGTAACTTTAACCAAATAAATCCAGTAGTCAAAACAAACACACAAACACTTATTTCTTTGCAAAAATTATATTTTAATTTAGTTTTTATTCTTCAGTGATTAGAATGTGTGTGCATGTGTGTGATAAATGGTCCCCAGGAATGAGTCTCCAGAGATTTAGCGACATACATATTTCTCTTACATCGCTGCTCTTTGCAAACCTTTAAGGATTTGACTACAGACTCAGCGTGGAGATTAAGGGGGAGGAATTATAATCCTGCAAAATGAAGTTTAAGTGAGCACTCAGAGGCAGAACACAACCTATGACCCTTCCATCCCTTGTGGGTTCCAAGAGGAAAAGGACCCGAGATGAGGAGACTAGTGAGCAGCAGTCAAGGTGAAAGAGACACTTTTCTCCATCATTCTTTCTACAGGCTGCCTTGAGGGCTTCCCTGATCTCCCTGAATACTTGATATTATAAGCTTCACAAAGATACACTGAGGTGCAAATTGATTTGGTGGTTTAAGATGTGTCTCATGGAGGCTTATGTCTTCTCACCTAAGCTGGTGAGAAACGTGTTATCTTAACAACAGGAATGAAAATTACGAGAAGAAAACCCAGTTTGTAAAAAGCTTTCCTTTAAGGGCCTACACTGTATACTTGACTTAGAAATCTAATGTGTTGGTTGAAGCATTGTCAGTGTTGCATAACGCAGGGATACTTTCTGACACAAGCTAATATTTGCATCTAATTTGGTGACATTATCAAAATATGTGAATAAGCAGGCTTTTCAATGTAACACTTTCTTTTTTCCCAGTAAGGTCATGTGAGCTGTCATTTGCATATCTTCTTTAATGTGTTATTTGATAATGTAAGTGATGTTAACACTTTTTGAGGCTGTAATTGTGACTCATAAATAAACAAATAATTGACAAATATTTGTTTATTCAAACTTTTTTCTTAAAAAGCTCATATTATGCTAATTTTCAGGTTCATAATTGTATTTAGAGGTTGCACCAGAATAGGTTTACATGGTTTAATGTTCAAAAAACACCATATTTTTGTTGTACTGCACATTGCTGCAGCTCCTCTTTTCACCCAAGTGTGTTGAGCTCTCCGTTTTAGCAACCGAGTGAGGCCTCTCACTTCTATTCTGTCTTTGTTCGGAGTCAAACGTGCACGGTACCTAGGTAAGGACTACAAGTCAGTCAGAAGTGGCAGTGGTGGCTTAAAGGTTAGAGATGCGAGCTTGTGACCAGGAGGGCGATGGTTCAATCCCTAGACCGACAGGATAAAATCTGGGTGGGGAACATGAAAGAGCAGTGCTTATCCCCTCCCTCGTTTCCACCACTGAGGTACCCTTGAGCAGGGCCCTTAACCTCCAGTGGTACCCTCTATTGACAAGCCGCCTTTGGTGATGCATATGAATTATGTTCGTTCAAACAACAATGGCGGATGTAATAGACATATGGTTCATCCAATCATCTGCGAGGGAATTTGTTTTTGAAAGTGCCTGCCCTTTTCAAACAGTTTCCATTGACAGCTTCTCAGATGGTTCTGTGCTAGTCTATATCCTTGACGTTACACTTCCGGTATTGCTCCATTGCCGCCAGAAAATTTGCCGGATTTCACTCATTTAGGTTGAATATCCGTTGCCTTGGGCTTCCTTTGTGTTGGCTTTTTAAACACCGGTTGATTTATGAGGACTATGGTTAACCTTTTCTCAGATCTCTGCAGGGTAAATCCAGACAGCTTGCTAGACTATCTGTCCAATCTGAGTTTTCTGTTGCATGACTAAAAAAACTTTTAAACATACACATGTTCCACCAAAAGTTCCTTCCGAGCTTATTTTCGAGGCTTTTCTCTGGTGCTTAGCACCGCTCAAGACGATTGTGATTGGTTTAAAGAAATGCCAATAAACCAGAACACGTTTTCCTCCCATCCCCGAATGCTATGTGGAGTAGCCAGACTCTCCTCCAGCTCGCTTTGGAGTTTGAAGAAGGGTCTGGCCAAAACCATTTGGCACGTCAGGTTACATTCAAGATAGCAATAGACCAAATGCAGATGTATGATTAAAGTATATACAGTACCTCGAAAGCCCTCAGGCTTATGCATCTCCTGACAATATACAAATTCCTATCCAGTTAGATTATACATTTAAGAAGGAAAGAAATACACTTAACTCAGGAAAGTTTGTCCTCCATCCTGTCTATTGAATTCACTAAAACTCATGGCCATGGAACATTCTAGAAACTCCAAAACCCTGTTCATCTGTTCCTACCAATCTCTCCATAGAGCTATAAAAGCCCTTAGGAGCACTGAACTGTGTCAACTCAGGTTAAAACCCTGGAGACTGCAGCTGCAAATGACAAATCTAAACTGTAGCAAGGCCACGAACCACAGAGGGAGATGTTGGAGGCGTGGGGTAACAAGCTCCTTGGTTTTGTATGTGAATTCAACTGAACCGTGGATGAACAAGAAGCCCAAAGCAAAAACAACTTTCCTTTCAAGTTCAAGGTGGATGCCAAGATGCACATCTTTTCAGGCAAAATGAGGTTTAACGGCTTAGTTGTGAGTGAAGAGGAACGCAAACAAGAATTAATCTGGATTTTGAGATGGAACAAGGCGGAATGATTAGGTGTTTAGTTGCAAATGAAAAGAAGTGCAAAGCAGAATCACTCATGTATGAATTTCATCAATGCCTTAAGCTCTCAATCAGCATAACAATGGCATTTGGATGAAAAGTGATAACTAGTTTTACAAATTTTCTTATCAGTAAGTTACACCTGTGAAAACACTAGTTTTAATTCATTTGAACGTAATCACATGGATCCTGAAAAAGTTACAAATCTGAAGTGGATATGTTGCCTCTCACACATACATTTGCCCTGCCTTTTTAACATTAGATATGCGATTTAGCCTTGTGTGGTTGACGAGGGTTCAGATCACGATACAACACTCAGAGAAACACTGAGGCCATCTTTTCACCCCGCTCCTCTCAAGTGTCAGGGAAAAGGAGTCTAAAAAAGGGGGGCTTTCTTGATTTGCTAAAAACGTGTCACTGTCTTAAAGAGTTCAAAGCCTTGGAGACTGTACATTTACACTTTCAGAAATAATTTGCAAATTTTTTAACCTTTAGGGGTCCAATGTCTCGTCACTGGGGCAGTGGTACACCTGTTGTACCCTTGGTGTACACATTTGTGACCTTACAGTTTGTAACTTATGGGGACAAATAGGTACCCCTGGGGACAATAATAGACCTTAACAGGGAAACTACCGTTTTTTTCAAATGTCCCCATGCATTTGTGTCTAAAAGACTGATGTGATAAAAAATCTTTGAAATTGGTCCAGTATTGAGCGAGATCGCAGTGACCAGCCGACGCAAACCGAGCTGCCATGTAACCTAATGGGGCAACTATGCAGCCTCGATTTTTGCTACTGACAGGCTCAGACTGTTACTAAAATGATCAATCTCACGAGGTGACGTCTTGTCCGAGGACAGCGGTGTGGAGAGGGTAATGGGAGTCAAATATAGGCGTTCTGGGAGTCTGTTGTTTCAGGGGATGCTACAGAAATGATAGGCTCCTATTATCTAAAAGATTGTCAGTGCCATGGCTCAATATTTAAATGATTTCGACAATATGGATGAAGTCGTTATACAGTAGCTCGATGACCACCTGTATTCATTTCAGCCAAAGTACAACGTTTAGGACGGAGAGAGAGAGAGAGAGAGAGAGAGAGAGAGAAAGAGAGAGAGAGAGAGAGAGAGAGAGAGAGGCAGCGGGCGGAGGAGGGTGAAGCAACGGCTGGGATATTGGTAGTGCTCCCGTGGGTGCTGTGCCCCTATATATGGAGGATATATTTACTCATAATTCAAATTGAAAGTCCAAAGAGAAAATGAAGCAAGATCAAATTAAAACTATTATTATTTTACTACGCCACTAGCAAAAATCATGCCATAATTGAATTTAAAAAAGAAAAAGGAAACTGAAAAAGCAAAGTTGAAATGTAAAATGATTTATCTTTTTGAATTTTCCAGTTAGATTTAACATTTGGCTTTTCGGTTTAACATTTGGCTTTTCAATTTAACATTGGCTTTTCCCATTTCGATTTAACATTTGGCTTTTCGGTTTAACATTTGGCTTTTCAATTTAACATTGGCTTTTCCCATTTCGATTTAACATTTGGCTTTTCCACTGACAGATGTCAAAAGGGTTGGTGGGAGGGTCTAAACGAAACGGGTGCAGACGAAAATTGTAAAACAAAAAAAACAATCTCGCTCAATACTGGACCAATTTCAAAGATTTTGGTCACATCAGTCTATTAGACACAGTCTAATAGTAACAGTAGTTACCCTTTAAAAGCTAAAATGTGACCTTGGAAATTGTACAAATCTGTACTTTGGAGGGTACTACCCCAGTAACAAGCACTACCTTATGATGGCAAATCTGAACTCAGTACAACATGAGAAACAGTCCAATTCTTATACTGCCAGCCTCTAGCAGCCTTCAGCCAAACATCACATAAAATTGTGCATGACTCAGACATAGTTGTCTGAAAATGGCTATAACGCAAATTTTCTTGACATTACCTTATCAGGCTAGAAAAAGTACATATAAGTACCTTATGGATCAACTACCACCCTTTGAAGATACATCACCAGCAGTTGTACCTTAGAGAACATGGACCTCAACCACACCCTTTATCACAGACCAGGCTCCCTGTCCCCTCTGCTTTGACCTTTGGCCATAAACAGCATTACCAATGTATTACAGGAGCAGAGACTGAATAATTACACGGAGGAGCTGAGGGAATTTGACGCATAGCACGAGAGGCTGGATATTCCAAGCATGGAGGCATATCAACACTGCATGTCATTTGAGTCAAGTTATGCCTACATATCTGATTTTGTATGGTGTAAAATCAAAGTGTGGGTGGTGATCATGATGAGTCTGTTGCAAAAAACTGGACAGTTTAGGATGCAGAGATATCACATTGCAGAGAAAAAAACTGTGTTGGTAAGCCTGGGCACATTATAACAGCGACTATCCAGCAACACTCCAGCTATTGTGTATGGCAGCCTATTGCTTCCATCAAAAAAGTTTACATTTCTTCTTATAATAACATACCAACTTATCATAATGCAAATGTTTCTTGTTTTTGAATAAATAATAGCCTAATAGTAAAGCACAGTCTATGTGCATGTTCATTCGTGCATAAAATTACCGATCCTTTCTGTCTAATGAACACAATGCTGTCTACTGCTGCCGTGGCCATCTGCGCGTAGGGGTGCACTTCAGACATTTTGTGTACCGTACCTTGTCTTTCGAGTGAGCATCTTCTGGCTAATTGCAACATTGAATAATATTTCTGTTGTCCCAGGCTATAATATTCTCTGAATTGAAATATATTGATAGTATATTTTTGCACCTACAGTATATGTAGTCATAAATGTGTAGGACGTCTTCTCAGTTCACTCTGTGATCCCCATTATAAGGTCTGCTGTTTGTACACAAAGGATGGACAGTTAATACACCATTAAATTAGCAAAATACCTTATACTTGGTTCACTCCTCAACATTTTCATCAGCAGCAAAGCAGGTAATTGTGCTGCTGTGCAAGGAAACATTCAATTGCAACATTTTTGCATACGTATTGGTGTGAGCTTCTTCCAGGGTGAAGGAACAGGAGTTGCAGCATCTATTGTAGCTAAGGTTTAATCTGCCTTAAGGGGGAAGTTAAACTGCATTCTTTAGCCCCACCTGGGCCAGCCTGCTTCTACAGCTGTGCCCCATGTCTGAACAAATGAACCAAAGAAACTCATATTGACTTATATATTTATTCATGGATTTATCTGTGCCTCCAGTTCTGCAGATATTTAAGTGTATAGTAATAATACAATATGGAGTTCAGAATTGTGCCACTAAATATCAGTAAAGCAGGTATGATATCAGTTATTTAAAAAAAGTAATGGTCAAGGTATTGCAAAAAACATTACCTTTTTTTAATATGGGTGATGCTATGGCAGATGAAAGTCAAACATTGTTAGTTAATCACCTTATGCCCATTTCTATCTATTTGCACCCAATTTGGGCAAAATTTGATTAACCTACACCTGAATCTGTAGCTCCCCTCTTTCTCCCCGCTTTATAGCCAATGTACTGTTTTAGTTCACGCTCACCCATCTCATAACGTTGTTTTTGGCTGTTTAAGGCAGCTGTTTTCAGCAAAGAAAAGCTCTAAAAACACTCTGTACACTCTCTGCTTAGCACTAAACAGCAGACAGACACAGCAAGAGACTAGCCGGTGAACATGGAGTTGGTAGAGACCAAAAACAGAGCTAAAATAGATGAGTAATGGACTTACTGTAGGTTTGTCAGGTGGACAGAAACACAACTCCAAATAAATGAAGGTTTTGCCCAGTAACTGTCGGAAGTGTAAATGAGCAACTGCTTGCCAAGAAGTTCGCAACATTAACTTAAAATGTGATATTATGTCAGTGTTATGTTCACAAATTATATCCGCTATCCCCAGGTTAGTTACTGCAGGTCTAAGATATAATTCACCATCCAGCCTCAAATTTCAGGTTGCACTTTTAAGACTTTAAGCTAAAACTTTATAGAAACCCTCCAACCTTCCCTCAAAAGTGCAATGATTGTTCACATCAAGCTGTCCTTAGAGCTATGGAAAACTTGAGAAGCACTGAACTGTGCCAACTCAGGTTGAAACCTTGGATGGAGCTGAAAACAACAAATCACACCACAGCAAGGCCACGACCCACAGTCGGGGAGGGTGGAGGCAGAGGTAACAAGGGCTTTTTATTTCGTACAAATTCAGCTATAGATTATGTGTGTATTCAGAATGTGGCTCAATATTTGATTCATTAGTTACAAATATGTATATTGACATGTACAGCAGGAGTACAGTGCCAGAGTACAGGTTCCTTTTACCTCTAACTTTTGTTTTGAAACAGATTCCAACGTAAGCCACCTTGACCTCTTGTATGTATAGTAAGCAAATAACCAAGCAGGTTCCAACATGTACTGTACATGTTACTGCAAAACATCCAGTTTCCATCATCTGTCAAGACACTTGGAGGTTGAACAGGTGATACTGAGGTCCTGCTGACATCCTGTGAGATGAACTGAAGCAGTGAACGATCTGAGGGATGAACGCCGACTGTTTGCGTGCATAATATCAATAAAACATGAGGTGTTTAGAGACTTTGTGTCCGCTAGATCACTTTTATTTATGGAGCTTCTTCTGCATAATGCTGCTGAAGATGTAATCAGCGGTGCCGCAAAGCCCAGTGATCTATGTCTATACTCTTATCTGATCACTGAAGGGTTGAATGCTGGCGGGGCAGGGACGAGATGTAGCAATGTTCTGAATTAATAGTCTATGTGTAGATGTTGTGGTGTCAAAAACCAACCACTGCTTCTAACCTCAGCCCTATACACCTTCTTCTTCACACATATTTGCCCTGGTGATAAGAGACAAAGACGATGTTGAAAAATGTTGAAGATAAATCAATTTATTATCAAACATTGAAGCCCCAAGGTGGCTTGGTAGTGATAATTGATATGTATCAGGAGAATTATTAAGTCTCCAGAGCAGAGACTGTAGAGGTGCTTAGGAAGGTGGGCAATCTTGAACCCCCCCCCCCAATCTCCAGAGTACCATCCACATGTTCCTGACCATTGATATGTCTCCAAATTACGACATTAAATTAGACAACAAAAAGTAGCAAAGCCAAAAACAAACTCTTGCATTGTTCTGGCCGAGCAATCTAATCACGATGACAACGCTTAATGCTGACACTTTTGGAACCATACATACACACTGTGCACAGTGAATGATGCCAATACAAAGTCTGTTTTGTTTTTAGACCTGCTTGCTCAATCTTATTTTTCAACTTGACACAATGTTTTGCCACAGTTAAAGCCACATTGGTATTCCACATACATTTTCCAGTACGGTTATTATAAATACAAACTGACAATAGATGTCCGCGATGTCGTTTATAATCAGGTGGGTGGCGATGCCGTTCCTGCTCGCAGTGCTGTTGTCTCATCAGATCACTAATCAGAGGGAAGGCCGCTGGTAATTATCCAGGCCACCTCTAGAATGCAGCAGGAAACAGCACCAGAGAGTCACCGCAGTCTCAGCCCGCCTCTTCTCTTACCACTGATTGCTGCTGTTTCATCCTCATGGAGAAGCATTAATCAACTCTCTTCATTCAGGTGAGAGCCCATTTATACATAACACTTGACACCAACCTTGAGTGGGCAGTGTGTTAAATTTAATTATCATTCCAGTGAGCCGTGGAATGTTTTTGCCCACACGTTACATTAGAGACAAGCAGAAATCCTAATGGTATTTAGGCAATTTTGAATCATGGACGCCTATAACGATAGTGATACAAAATGATTATTAAAAATTGACAGCAACAGACCAACTTTAATTAACAACACCATCGTGACACACTTTCAGCAAGCGGCTTGCTGCATACAGTAATTAAAACAAGTACAGCAACAAAGTATCTGTTAACATACTGATCTCAAATGAGCATCCAAACATGCATTTAATATGCTTGTAAAAGTGATGTGATGCAGCTGCTGGTGTAAGAGTCTTGACATGATGATATTCTTGTATGTCCTTCATGAGTGTGTTCTGTGTTCATGTACACTGCACTTTTACCGGCATCCTGTGTGCAACAAGATGTTAAGCTCCATAGACAATTCCATCTGCCAGCAAACAACAGAAAAATGCCTAACAGTTGCTATGTGGTAAAATTCACTACTAACAATGTAAAGAACTCATAACTTAATTTTTTGTAAGCTGCCGAACCGCAAAAACTGAGTTTTTCTGAATACAAAAGTGGATACAGACGTGAGGAATTAACAGAGAGAGTGGGGAGACTGTGGGATCCTGTTGGACATAACGTTAGCTTAGTGTCAGGATGGTTCATTGGTTATTTACCCTGTTGGTAGTGAATATCACAACACAGCAGCTTATATGCATTCTGTTGTTTGCTACCAGACAGAATTGACAAGGAGGCACCTTCATGCAATACAAGTCAATGGAGAGCGAAGAGTTGTTTTCCCCTCCGGTAGGCATGGCTTTCAGAGTATGACGCGATTTGGTCAGTGTAGTATATAGGTGGATATACAGGTTGCTACATACACTCAACAACAAAGAGGCACCTAATGAGACTTTTTTAAGTCACACTAAATGTCGTCGAGCCACCATTTTGGTATCTCAGACATACTAGAAGTAAATGAATAGAAAGCATCGAGATGCCCTCTGTTGATGGCTCTGTTGGAACGGACTCTTGAAAAACTGTTGTTGAACTATGCTCTTTGTTGTACGGCATCACTAACCACAACATCAAATATGTCTTAATTTCCAGTTTCTGAATCACTCTTTAACCTCCAACATTTGGAATTCGGAGAAAATTTTGTAGTCATACAAAAACACTGACATTTCCATCTTCTGGATGCTTTAGTCATTTAGTCAGCCGTCTTTATCTCCACTCCACAGACAGATGCATATAAAAACCCATCAATAATGTCATGTAGTGCATAAAGAAAACCCTCTGCTGAAAAGTTTAGGAGGAACAACAATCTGGGATGTAAATTTATGTTAATTTAATTTCGAGAGAGAGAGGGAAAGTGCTGCTGTGTTTCAGCTTCATTTAACAGGGAAACAAAAGACCTCAGCCGCCTCTTAACACCACATTTTCTGCTACTGTTATTAGCCTTTTTCCCCACAACAGGATTTGAATTTGCACGTAATCCATGAAAGTTTACTTTGAGGCCATCAGCGAGGATTATGGGTAAATCCAACATTAAGTCAAAATGTACAGTAACTTATGTTTAGTGGGTGGATATATTGGTACATTTTGAGTAAAACAACTGAACAGGTACACAAAGATGACTCAAAAAGCTCATCTGGCTTCTAAAGACATTCTTCATTAACATCGAGGGCAGCCTCGTCAGTCACAATGGGTGTCACCAGCATAGTAATGCAGATAAAAGGATGCACATCACTTCAATCTGATTAATGATTGAGAGATAGAGAGGGAGCAGGTTAAACCTGTCAGCCATTAACCTTATGCCAGTGAAAAGAAAGGTTTGCACATCTCATATTATCTCATTTCTTCAGTTGGACGAGGACATTTTTTACCCTTTACCCTTCAACTCAGATGTGAAGTATACTGCTAGACTGATGAGGAAAGTGGGAACAGGTGTGCAGGTGGGTGAGGCAGTCAGGTGATGGGGAATGACGGGAACAGGGGTTAGCCTATAGAAGGTGAAAACAAAACAAAGGGTTGATATTAATGATAATGCTTATTCTGTGAATGCTGATTCAGCAGCATTCACAGTATTGCATGTGTAACTTTTGGTCACCTACTACTATTGCATACTTACAGCTAAAAAAAATCATTCAAATATAAAAATGTTCAGCTCTTTAAGGACATTTGTGCTTGTATTCAACTTTTTTCTACCATTTATACTTTTTAAAATATTAAGCTTTTTTCTTTATAATTTAAAAGTTAATGGAGCAATCAATAAATCCTCTTGTTGACATACTATACTATGACTTTTTTGCGACATTCTATACTTGACTTTTTTTAATCACTTTTTTTGACATACTATAATATGACTTTTTTTTCGATATACTATACTATGACTTATCACTTTTTTCGAAATACTATACTATGACTATTTTTAACATACCATACTATGATTTTTTATGACTTTTTTGACATACTATAATATGACCTTTTATGACTTTTTTTGGTAATACTATACTATTACTTTTATATCACTGTCTTCGACTTACTATACTGACAATTTTGACATACTTTTTTGACATAACATAGAATTTTTGCTTTGTACAATTTTTTGTGGCGTTTTAGGTCTTTATTTGATAGGACAGCTGAGACATGAAAGGGAGGGGGGGGGGCTTTTTTCGACATGATATACTATGACTATTTTCGTCATACTATACTATGACTTTTTTGATGTACTATACTATGACTTTTCCATTACTTTTTTTTGACATACTGTAACTATTTTCGTGAACATTTTATGATGTTGTATTTGGTTTTATTGTAATCCTGGATCATCAAAACAAAGGGGTAGACATCACCTATTCTGTGTTACCTGTGTTACTATACTATGACTTTTTAAGAGGCTTTTTAAGGCTCAGCGGTCCAGCTGGCACCAGCAAATAGGCACTGCAGACTCTGACCCTTGGTCGATCCCCAGTCTGGGCTGGGCTCTTTTGTGTGGGGTTTGCATGTTCTTCCAGACTTTCTTTGACATACTATATTATCACTTCTTTCGACATACTATACTATGACTATTTTTGACGTACTATACTGTGACTTATCTATTACTTTTTCAACATACTTATACTATGACTTTTCAAGTTCAAGTTTAAAATTCAAGTTTATTGTCATGTGCATTTAAAAGTACAAAGTATAGAGAGAATCCAATAAAATGTGTTTGCACTGGCCCTCTCTTCTCATAAAAACCATAAATATAATTTGAATAAATATAATAAAATGACTTGAATACTTTTTTACTTTTTTATGACTTTTCTCAACATACTATAGTATGATTTTTTTATTTCCTTTTTTGACAGTCTTTTTTATGACTTTTTTCGGCATAATATACTATGACTTTTTTTTGTGATAACATTTTTTATTTTATTTTAAAGAGACAGTACGTACAGGTATGTATACGCCTCAAAAATAGAGCACAAAACATATATTCACATACCTACCTATACATATACACAGAAAAAAATAAAATAAAAAAAATGAAAATGAAATAATTAACTAAATAAAACCCCAGACATAACCCACCCACCCCCTGGATCCAGAACTCCAAATCTCGGTTACATATTAAACCTGAAGCCCGCGGAGGGTAGTTAAAAGTGAATGCCAAGCCTCTATTGGTGATTCTTTTGCTCCGTGGACTCTAGCTGTCAACAACTCCAAGTAAACAATATCCAAATATGTTAAAACCCAAGCTCGAAAAGAGAGCGAATGTGGAGGTTTCCAATGTGTGGCAACTAGTTTTTTTGCAGTGCAATGCTTTTCTCTTATTCAGTATCAAACCCTGCCTTGACAAATCATTCAAAATAAGTGTAGCAGGCGAGAAGGGCAATCTAATATTAAACAACCTAGAGAGGTTAAAGGCAACCATCTTCCAAAAGTCGGCCACTGGGGTACACTCCCAAAACGAGAAAATAACTGCCTATCACTTTGGAGGAACAGAAAGTGCACGTAGGATTGTCAATAACCTTCATCAAATGACGCTTCCTAGGAGTTAAATATATCCTGTGTATATAATTGTAAAGTAGTTGCTGATGATCAGGGTTTCTGGATGCTAAGCCCACACTGATCCACACTTTATCCCAATCAAATGTAGGTTCCAAATCTGGAACATCTCTCCTCCACACCGTGTCCTACGCCAGAGGTCTATAAGCATACCGCAGCAAGAACCAGTATAGTCTCGACACAAAACCCCTTGTACTCCCAGCAGAGTGGAACAATTTTCGAAATGGGTGTAGTGTAAGAGGGGCCTGTAAACGGGCACCATTGCTTTTTAAAGTCGATCTCAGCTGCAAATAAAAGAAAACTATTTTAATTATGGCTACCCTGCCACCAAGTGAATTTGGCAGGTTAATCCACCTGTCCAGATCCGCCACAACTTTGTTAAGTGTGTTACAAAAATAGTTTTTAATGATTGTCTGTAAGGAGGAAGAGATATCTATCCCCAGATAAGTGAAGCTTTTAGTGACTGGAATAGATGCAGGGATGGGAGCATTACACATCGCCTGATTTAAAGGTAGCAAAGCTGATTTCTGCCAGTTTATTTTAAAACCAGAAGGTTTGCCATAATGTTCAAAGGTTGACAAAACATGTGGGATACATTGCACTGGGTTATTTATATACAATAAAACATAATCAGCATAAAGTGAGATGTGATGGCGTGTTCCCCTAATGGAAATTGGAGAGATTGTGGGTGAGCCACGGATAGCTTGCGCCAGTGGTTCAAGAGAAAGGGCGAATAACAGAGGGCTAAGAGGGCAGCCTTGTCTTGAGCCTCTCGAGACAGCAAAGGGAGAAGAGCTAGTTTTGCCCGTAAGCACTACAGCTGTTGGGTTATTATATAGCACCTTAATCATATTAATGAACTGCAAGCCGACCCCCATGAACTCTAACACCAACCACAGAAATGGCCACTCCAGGCGGTCAAAGGCCTTCATTGCATCAAGTGAAAGGACAGCAGTAGGGGAACTTAAGCCTTGAGCACCATCTATAATGTGTAATAGTCTTCTGACATTATCTGTAGCAAGTCTAGACTTTATAAACCCTGTCTGGTCACTATGAACCAGTTCTGTCATATGGCCTTGAAGCCGCCGGGCCATTAATTTTGCATAAATCTTTAAATCTGCATTTAAAAGCGAAAGGGGCCTATAGCTGGAGCACTCAACTGGATCCTTTCCTTTTTTAAGAAGCAGTGAAATTAATGCTGAATTAACATCCCTAAAAAATGATCCCACTCTGATTGAATAAAGGATCATGTCCAATAATATAAGAATAAGAATTCCATCCGGCCCTGGTGATCTACCTTTACGCATGTCCCTGACAGCTGCCTCACACTCCTGCAATGTGACAGGGCCATCTAGCTTTATGGAGTCAACAGTACTAAGGCGGGGTAGTTTAACGTCATTCAAGAGAATATCGCAGACATGTTTGTCAAAGTTACTTTACGAATTATATAACTCCTGATAAAATGAGGCAAAAGAGGCATTTACTTTCTTTGGGTCACATTGTATAGTGCCGTCTTTAATGCAAAAAATATCAGCAAAGTGCTCATATGTCCGAAGTTTCATTGCTAGTAGACGACTGGGTTTTGAGGAGTTAAAATAGTAAGTTTGCCTTGTTTTGTGCATGAGGAATTCTGAACGGCGCCTCAGAAGAGAGTTAATCTCTTTTTTAATCAGTTCCTTCTGTAGGGCTGTGTAGTCGTTAAAATTATGTTGCAGGGAAGCATCAAGGGTCGCATATTTTAATTCCAAACCTTCCAATTTGGCTGCACGTTCCTTGTTTCGTGTTGAAGCGTATAAAGTGGTGTTACTCCTTATAAAGCCTTTCACTGCCTCCCAAAGTATTCTCGGATCGGAAACAGAGCCGACATTAAATTCCAAAAATCCGCTAAAAATTTGTTTCAAACTGAGTTTTGAATGTTTCATCTCGCAGTAATGAAGAACTGAAACGCCACCTGGGGGCTTTAGTGGAAGACGAGCGAACAGTGACCGAACAATATATTGGTTTATGATCAGACCAAGTAACCGGAATGAAATGCGCGTTTTGAATATTTTGAAGTAGATCTTTTGAGGCAAAGATAAAATCTAATCTCGAGATTCATGTCTCCCTGAGTAAAATGAGAAGTCTTTTAGGGAAGGGTTTAGCAGACCCCAGATGTTGACCATGCCTGTGTCGGATGTGCAGTGGCGCAACGCCTCAGAAGCAAGACGTTGCTCCCTAATCCCACTGCCACCTGTTCTGTCCATGCCGCTGTCCCACACCACATTGAAATCTGCTCCTAGAACTAAATGAATCCCTGTGAGATCAAGCAAGGATTTAGTTAGTAGTTCCAAAAAAGTGCCATCAAATGCATTAGGGGCATAAGCAGAATGTTTTTCCCATCCATGCAAATCTTGGCAATGGCTATCCGACCTGCATCATCCGCCCAGGAGTCAATCACATTAAATTTTAGTTTGCGTTTACACAATACCATTTCTCCTTTACATTTCGTAGCTGCAGATGAAGTTGCAATAGGGTGATACAACTTATTGGCTAATCGACCCACATCTCTGTGCAATAAATGTGATTCCTGAATCATAGCAAAATCTATATTTTTCTTACGGAGAAATTCTAGTACAGTGGTCCTTTTGTGTGGAATGTTAAGACTCCTGGCGTTGACTGAAATGAGATTGAGAGCTGTCATATGCTGGGAAAAATAGTGAAATAAAAAATGGAGTTGTCCCCACAACAGCAAGAGAGAAGTCTGGATCCATTAAAGAAAAACACCCCAAAACAGGAGAAGACAAAGAACATCAAAAACACCAAAAAAGAAAAAGGAAGGTGAGGAAGCAGAGTACTGTCAAACCTCCCTTATAAATCCACAACTGGAAAACTAACTCAAGGAACTAAGAGTTTATGGCCACTCAAATGTGGCAGCGGCACCACCAATTACCAAAAAGCGAAACAGCAGCAGTGTGAACATTTTCTTCAACATTAAAACATCTGCCTTATAACAGTGTGGTACACCTTTAACAGACCACGGCACCCCCGAAGACGCCCCCCCACCTGACAGACATACATGACCTGCAACCCAGGCAAAAATGAAAAATGCCAACCGCGCAGGGCGGGGGACAGTCAAAGGTTTTTGATGCATTTCAAGGCCTTCTTGGGATCTTCAAAATGATGCTTTATCCCACTTGGCGTTGTGAATGAGAGCACTGCAGGATAGCCGATGCCAAACGGGATCTTGGCTGAGTGAAGCAGACGTTTACACTCCAGAAAGGAGTGTCGTCGCTCTTGCGTGGCCTTGGAGAACTCTTGATAGAAGCTTATCTTATGGTTCTGCCAGCGGACGTCCCCGATCTCCCTAGCAAGTTGTCTCACCCGCTTCTTCTGTTGAAACCTCAGGAATCGCACGATGAATGGCCTTGGGGGGGCTCCGGGCTTAGCTGGTAGTAGCGACCGATGAGCACGCTCCAAATCTAAGCCCCCATGGAAGTCATCCTGAAGGATTTCGGGGAGAGTGACCCTCAAAAACGATCATTATTACGGCATCTTTATCCTCAACACGTTCTGGGAACCCGTAAATGTGTAGATTTACTCGCCTTTCCCGATCCTCGTACTCAGTTAGTTTAGCGTTCAGTTTTTCAACCTCAGAAGCCGAGGCGGGCGAGAGGCCGCGCTGCCTCTCCACCTCCTCCAGCATATCAAGACGAGCCTCTGCGCTAGTTATCCTGGTTAGCATGTCGGCTAGCTTACCCTCAATCGCCTCGACAGCTCTTCTCGTTTCTGAGACGTCCTTGCGGATGTCTGTGAAGTGTTTGCCTTGTTCGTCTGATAGTTTCTGCAGAAGCGCGTGTATTTTAGCAGTGGATATGGACTCATCCACGTCTTCACATGTCGGCGATACAGGAGAGGCCTGGGCAGCTTTTGAGCTAGCGGTAGCCCTGATGCTTTGCTGTTGTTGAGACGCATTTTCTTTTTTCCCAGGGATTTGGCATCTCGGTAGTGGGAGAGGCTTATAATGAGCAACTTATGAGGAAAAAGCAATGTGATAAATTGCGAATGCCTATATATTCACACGAAATGTAAACTAGTGGTGCCGCAGCCTCCAGCCTAAGCAGCCATCTTGCTCGGCGCCATCACATGACCCCCATACTATGACTTTTTTATTCCTTTTTTCGACATACTATACTATGACTTTTTGCGACATACTATACTATGACTTTTCAAGTTCAAGTAAATACAAAGTAGAGAGAGAATCCAATGAAATATGTTTTAACCTGGCACTCACTTCTCATAATAACTATGAATATATGAATATAATTTGAATAAGTATAACAAAATTACCTGAAAAACTTTACTTTTTTGACTTTTCTCAACATACTATACTATGACTTTTTTTATCATCTTTTTCGACATACTATACTATGACTTTTTTATTACTTTTTTCAACATACTATACTATGACTTTTTTCGACATATTATACTATGACTTTATTCAACATACTATACAATGACTTGTCAAGTTCAAGTTTCAAGTTCAAGTTTATTGTCATGTGCATTAAAAGTACAAAGAACAGAGAGAATGCAATGAAATATGTTTTGCCCTGGCCCTCTCTTCTCATAAAAACTATGAATATATAGATATAGTTTGAAAAAAATATAATGTAATGACCTGAATACTTTTTTAAACTTTTTTATCAACTTTTTTGACATAGTATACTATGACTTTTTTCGACATACTATACTATGACTTTTTTCTACTTATTTCAACATACTATACTATGACTTCATTACTTTTTTCGACGTACTATACTATGACTATACTATGATAGAACATTACTTAAATGTTTTCTTTAACTTGCTCTCACAACCACAATTCTTACTTCTTATATATTGTGCACAGCTGATTGAGATTTCTTAATTTGACCCACCAATTTCCTATTTTACCAACTCATTCATTACTCTTTCTGTTACTTCTTCACCCACATTAAAGCCGGCATTTCAGTTTTGCATCAGCTTTTACAAAAACTTTCTTACAATATTGGTATTATTCAGCTTTTTTAAGACATTGTTATTGATTAGAACCATTTCCACATTTCCACTTTCCACAAGTAAAATCAAACACATTTCAGCATTTGAAAACATTTTTATTATTATGCAGCAGTTTTCAGTTAACCAAACCATCCTAACAGAGAAAAAGCTAGAAGAAAATCATTAAAAGTCACTCAAATTACATTTATTCACAAAATATGTCACATTATTGTAGTTACGGCTGTTCACTTAAATTAGGCAGGCTCAGCACAAAGTAATTCACTTCCAACCAAGAACATTGGCTGTGATTACATGCACACTAGTTCTGGGATTCTGTGATTGAGGCATGTGTCTCGTGTAAACACCATGATTTGTTTGTTACTTTCGTAATGCTGTCAATAAGACATGTAGAGTCAGATACTAGTCATGTCATCAGAGGATCGTTTGAAAAATGTAAACACCATATTCTTGCAGAAATTCCCCAAAACACAGATTTTGTTTATTTTATTTAGCCAACTTCATGGTTTCTTAAAACATACTTTGAATAAGTTTTTACAGACGAGCAACAAATACTGTATACAAGAAACAACACTCCTAGTGCTGTTTAATACTATTTTTTTTTACACAGTAATTTTCAAAGGAAATGCTGCCAAACAGCAGGTGTTTAGAAGAGCAAATGCTTTCATGAACTGTGTATCATTATTGCGTGGGATTATTCTGTGCTGGAGTATCAAAAGAGACATTTGTTTATATGAAAAACCATTAAAAACATCTTGAAGACAAAGCTGGGTGAGAGAGACAACAATCAAATACTTAGCTATAATGAGGTCAAATCATTGGGCCTGAAGCTATACTAAGATGTTTTCTTAGTTAGTAAGATGTTTTTCTTACTAACATGTTTTCCTAAAAGTAAAGTCCCACCCATGATTCAAAGTATTGCAGAGACAGGGAAGTATAAATATCCAATATTAATATTTGGATGGCTGGTTTTCATTACATAATTTATATTTCATTGTCAGCATCTAATTTCTTTCTATTTCCGTTTCTGATGATTTTAGTCTACCTGTCAGGCAGACACAGTGCTTCAGCAAAAACACATTAAACATCTGCAGAGCGAAGAAAGTGACATCGTCAGTGTTTTAAAGTCCGTGCCCCTTTAAGCATCACTGTTGAAAGATGGCTGTTCACTGTTTGTGGTGCAGGCAATAAGTAAAAGTACAAAAGTCTTGTTGTAAAGTTTTTATTTTTTTCATGATATAAAGAAAATCTCAGCGAGTAACATAAAAGCTTTCTGACTAACTCAAAGACAAGACAGTGTGGACAATACCTTTTTAGAGTGACTTTCATTTTGTATTCCTATATACAGCAGGTGTTCCAATTATGTTCACTTATAACTTCTGAGACTGTGCTTTGGCAGAGCACTTATGAAACACGCATGTCAATCCTCCAGTCATTTCTTTCCTATTTTGACACATACTGTATGGCTCTAAAATCTCAAATTTCACAGAAGGCTCATCATCCTCGTAGAAAAAGTGCTTTTTATAAATTAACACCAAGTCCAAAAGTTTAATTTAACTGGAACAAAGTTGTGGTGTTTTGATCAACACATCACTTCTGCATGTTGTTTTAATAAATTGTTTTCAATATGGCAGAGAAATATTGTTAGAAGCACATAAATTCCCATTTACATTTTTAAATATTTACATTCTTAAAATGACAGCACAAAGGAACTAAAGAAAATCATAAATTGGACTGTTATTGACTTCACTGTTATTGATCCACTGGTAGCAGTGGCACAGGGGCTCTGTGTGTCTAGTTAAGCACTGAGCTCTTGGTGAATCATGCCGCTATGTCCTATCATATCAGTGGGATGTTGGGGCTCCTGCTAAATGAAGTACTCCTTTTGGTTTTCACTGGGAGTGCTCAGACAGTCCGCCTGGCTACTGAAGGGGAACTCGTGGCCGTCTTCAGGCTGTGCTGCTTTGACTTGCTGGTTTCGACACGTCTCTTTCCTGCTGCAGATGAATCTGGCCATTATCGCCAATGCAGACACGGTGACGAAGATCCCAACGGCGATCACCCCTAAAAACACAAAAAAAGACCTTTGATTTAAAATCATGCATGAACATAAGTAACCTGCTTTCAGCAGTAAACTGATTTCTTCAAGGAATAGTTCATCTGGACCAGTCGTTATCTTGCCAACAGCTACATAGATGAGAAGATCGATACCACTCTCATGTGCGTTAAAGGTATCCTGTTTTCATTGTCCAAGGCACACGCACAAAGGTGACGACGTGATACACAGTCAATGGTTTGACACTATTTTACCGATCTACAGGTAATTGGTAATGCCAAGAAACACAACCATGCACAAGCAAAGGAAGGGAAGAAGAAGAAGAAGAAGAAAAATGGCTAAACATGGATGTAAACCATGCAGGATTCAAAATCGTCTTTGCAAATGTTCTATGAGGAAGGACATTCAGCATGTTGGTTTGCATGCTGAATGTCATTTAGGATGCATACTGTGTTTTAGTAAACAATGTAAATATAACTTTTGTTTGTTTAAATGAAGCAAGAAGAAACAGTAAGCCTAGCTCCCCTACAACGTTAAAAAAATTAGCAACACCTCTAAAGCTCAATAATTAACACATTACAGTATATCCCACTTGTTTTATCCGTGTACAAACAAATGTCCAGGTGCCCACATGATCTTGATTTATTCGAGCGCAGTACCTTGTACACTTTCTACAGTATGTTGACATTGGCCCACGTGATGATTTTGATTGTACAACTACTTACACTAACAGACAGCACACAAAAACATTTAGCATGCCTGATAATAATCGGAAATGAGACCATGATTCACGATCACTTGGTTCCTTATAGGTATAGTTGTTTTTAGACATTTTAATGTAGAGATATTACAGATTACATATATTTAAGGCCACAGGAAGAGGCAGAGTTAGGCAATCTTTCAACTTGCTGGAGGGATTTTTTCCTACGAATGTAGTCATGCTGTCTGATCCGCATCCCTATCACAATGTGTTTTGCGTGCCTTGCATCAACGGGTTTTTCCTTGATGTCAGGTGTGTTTCTTGGCTAACAAAAACCCTATTTCCAAACTTTTTCCTGCATTATGTTAACAAGAAATCCAGTGTGCTAGATGTCTTGCTTGGTCATGTATTACCGACCAAACAATTGTATTACTGGGTTTCTGACAAGGTCTTTCACATGCTCACATTTGCATAAGATAGACATCAACGGGAAGTTTCAATGAGGCAGCAGTGCTAGAGGATGAAAACAAGATGGTTACTACTGAGATATCAACATATATATGTATTGTTTTAGGTATAAACAAACCCAAATATATATCACTCAAACTTCTGGTTTTATTTGTAAAGCAAACTTAACTTGAGGCACAAAATACAGCTTGACTGAGTTGAACGCTGCACCAAAAGAGTTTTAAAATGGAAACATATTGTAAATTGGAATTCAGACCCAAACTCTTCTCATTAAATAGCCAACCCATTACTTTTCTTCACTGCCTCTTTTTTCATCCCCAGCAAGATCAAAATTATTCTCCTGACTTGCATCCAGCTCAAAATCCGTCTTTACAACGTCACAGTTTTTAATCAACTGTTACGATATTTTAATGAATTGTTCTTACTCCTGCTGAGATGGATTGCATTACCTCCGATTAGAGCTGAGTCACTCTTGATGGCGTTGACTAAAGGTTGACCTGGATCCACAGGACCAGTTTGGTCTGTCAAGAGAAAGACAAGAGAAAAAATTTAAAATAAAATGATACAAAGATACAAAGAAAATATGTAGTGCAAAGATGAAAGGGGGAGAACAAAAAGTTAAAACACATGAAATAAAAAAGAAGAAAGATGAGGTAAAGGAGTGTATAGGGACAGATAGTCATTGTGAGATAGTCAGAACAGACGGTGCTTGTTGCTTCAGCACAGCCTCAAAGGACTTCACTACAGTTGTCTGACTAACCTCAGGTGTCATAGTGCCATCACTGGTTAATGAGCCCATAAAAAAGTCTAATGAACAGCCTGCAGAATACTATTAAAAAACATACCAGAAAGGGAGATGGTGGGGTGGTTAATGTTTTAAACACCAACTGAACGTGTTAGAACATATAAACGTCAATATAAACTCAACACACCCAAATACATATCTATATATATTTATACCTGTCTACTCACATGTATGAACACACACGTGGATGCATGACTCACAGACTGCAGCTAGTACAATTTACAATATCCAGATGTAATCCTCGATCCAGGGCTCTGTGTATCGATGTAGTCGTATCTGTCATAATACAACTGGATACTAATTTGTATTGGTGAATCTTTACACCCCTACTATATATATATATTGTATATATAGGCCTATTAGTCTGCATCTTGTACCTGATAAGGAGTGGGTGGTTTCTGCCGCGTAGGGATTGGCTGGAGAGGAGGTACCACAGCTCGACTGGACCAATGGACCGCTGACAATAACAGGGCTGTCAGGGTGCAGCAGAGCAGCTTTCAGAGGACTGATGGAGTTAAAGCAAACACCTGACAGACAGCCGGTGAACCCAAGAGAGGCCAAGCCGGCCAGCTCTGCATCTAACTCATCAGACTCTGAACACAGAGAGAGAAACACAGAGACAAGAGAGGCTGAGTGAGAAGACACATTTGTTATCCGCAAGTTCCAATTACACATTTGAAACGCAGGAGTGATAAACATTTATCTTGACGAGGTTTCGGTCGTGATGAATAATACACTCATACTGGATGAAAAACAACACATCATCATCATCATCATCATTGAAACAATTATTCCTATCATTTACATGCATGCTAACTTCAGTATGGTTATGGTATTGGAAGGCAACTAAAACGCTTTGTTAGGTTATATGGTTACATATAAAATATAAACTGTCTTTCAAACACGCTATGTTCTGTATTCGATCCGTTTGTCATGCAGCATTACATAAAGGTTTTGCATCTAGACTAGACATAAATCATGTCCTCCAGAAGAGAAAACTAATTCTGGGGAGACAGGTTGATCCTTCCATAGGCTTAATACTCCTTCCGCCACTGCGAAGGTTTGAGTATTAGGTTAAAATAAAGCAAGGTGCTGTGTTGGTGGGGGCTTGTTGCTTTGGGTACTCGTGGGACAATATACAATACAGAAAATTCAGTTTTCGTAACAGATCCATGAGTTTGAAGGCCTATAAGGTGCCAAAACACAGCACACAGACATTTCTAATATTATGAGGAATGATTGTACAACTCTGTCAAGTTATCACAGTGGCAACTGTTTTATCGCAATGACTATTGCGAGAGAAACAATGGAAATACAATGCCTTGCCAGATAATGTTTGCATTAAAAAAAAATAGAGGGAAGACTCCCATTCAAAATGATTGAGGAGGGATGTTTGTTTTTACTGTATTGTAAAAATATATATATATATATATATATATATATATATATATATATATATATATATATATATATATATATATATATATAAGTACCTGTTTTGTTGAAATACCACACTAGTGGAGACAAAAAATGTTAATTACATTGTTCATTATGAAAGTACCAGGTGAAACAAATTGCACAACAGATGCTTTTCTATTTTTAGAGTCTTACCACTTATGGTGGTGCTAGAGGTGAGGCAATTGGGTCATTAAAATCAAAAGGATTTATTCTGTTTTGTGCAGAAAGATTCATGGTAATCTGCCTTTTACATTATTACAAGTGACCTGGTGCAAGTGTTGTGGGAGGAAAAGGTCTAAGGGGTCACCAACACATTAGGACTCAATCCTCTGGGGACCATGACTATCTTCAAGCTCAATACATGTTTGGCCAAGAGTTTTCAAACCTTCACCTTCATGGACTTAAGAAACTGCCACCTAGTCTTACTTACTTCATGTGCTTAAGTCACTATTTATGACAGCAGGTGTTACATAACATCTTCAGTAGCTATAAATGTCAGTGTAAACTACAATTATTCCTGCAGTGCAATTTGATTGCACAGCACATCATTGCCAGTCATGTAAGTTATTATCAGAAAGGAAATACTTTTCACCACATACTGTAAATGGGACACTGCAGAGTGGCTTGGCTGGAGAGGGCTGTTTATCAGCTGTATATTTGATCAGGCTTGGATTACGTTTTAAATTGAATGTGATCCTCTGAGCAGCAGGGAATTATTTGACTTTGAATTATAAATCTCATGGTGTGTGTGCAAATGATTGAGATGGGAGAAAAAGTTAATAACACAACAGATTTATTTGCATATGTGACATTAGCTTTTCTAGCACTGCAATAGTGTACTATATGTCTATTTATAACAAATTAAAGCACATGCACACAGGGTATTCTACGAGGTATTTTAAGTTAAAAAAAGAAGCATCCAATGTTTAACTAGCTACATATTATTAAGAAGCCAAACATGTCATCTTTGTGATGAAGGAATATTAAAAAATATGGTCAAAACAAAAGTCAAAATTTGGAACTAAGTAACTAAAATTTAGCATGAATGGAAAAATACAGTATGTAAAAGAAAACAATATACTGTTGGATGATGTGGCAACATTTCTAATATACAAATGAATACTGGTAGTATTAGGTCTTAAAAGTGCTGAATAGAGTCTCTGCCTTGTTTGTGCGAGCAGTCCAATCCCACACTGACACAACTGGCCTTGTATCCACCAACTGACGATTACTGTCCACCTTCACCCAGCTGCTGCCCTTCACCTCCACCTCTCTTTGTATCAGTATCTCACCCTCCCTCTCTCTTCATCACCCCCCCTCCCTCCCTCTCTCGGTAAGCAGCTCAGTCTCTCCATTCTTTCCTGTCCATTAGTTAGGCTGATGGATGACAGTGCTGGCAGGGAATGACAATATATCAACTATCTTGCTGCCTCTCTGATACTGATATGACTGCCCGATTCCTCTGGCTCAGCATAGGGAAGGCTGAGTCACACATTAACATGGTCTGGGTCAACAACAACAAAACAATATAAGGAGCGGAATGTAACAATGGCCCCAGCATCAATTTGTACTAAGGTTAATTATTTGAAACTAAGGTTTCCAGATCCAAGAGACTCTCGACATGATAAAAGGGTTAGAAAATGGCTGAAATCATGCATAGATGGATGACAATATATTATGTGATTCTACAATGTCTCCATCATCTATCAACAAAAACAAATCCTACACATAACAAACTGTTTTAATGGCGTCTGTTTCAGTTAAACTTCTGTTAAAACAAACCTGCTGGATTGCCTTCCACATGCCAAAGATTGAATGACTTTTATTGTGAAGCAGTTACAGCTTCCTGTAGCTTTAGTCACCAACGTTAGTGCATGCTAAGTCCTTGGTGTTAGCTCAAGAATTGAATCTACCTAGCGTAATTTCAGGAGCAGGACCACAACTCAACCATGTCATTGCATATTCCCAAAAATACAGTATCTGCCTAAACTACTCCTCCTGTCCCACTCTCGGATTCTGCACCCCTCCCTCCCACTCCGTTCTTCTCTTTTCCTCTCCCCTGCGTAGGGTCCTGAGGGGGTTTGTCTTGCCCGGCTGCTACGGCGTATTGCCTGTCCAAGCTTCCCCACAATGCATTCGGCGTAGCGGAAGGGCTTCAAGCTGTTCAGGCCTTGCACATCAATGATGTTTTTCTTTAATACATCATTAAATACATTTTGTTGATGGTGTGGCTTTGATAGTGAAACAGCCATAATG
Source organism: Sander vitreus (assembly GCF_031162955.1). Classification (NCBI taxonomy): domain Eukaryota; kingdom Metazoa; phylum Chordata; class Actinopteri; order Perciformes; family Percidae; genus Sander; species Sander vitreus. The sequence goes on from NC_135863.1 coordinate 5,852,547, forward strand.
AGCTGATCAGATGGAAGAGCTGAACTCCAGTTATATAAGTATGTACATAGCCAATTGTTGTAAAGGCAGTCATTGCAGTCAAGCACACTGGGCCTGATCACATATACATTCATGTAGTGCTGTGGTGGCGATATCAACAAAATCAAAACCTACACTGTACGTATCAAGGTTGAGATTGCTGTTAACCCCTATCATCACGTATAAAATCCAGCTTTAAGGTAACGGATAAATCCAGGGGTAAATCCAGAATAGAACCTCTTTCTATACCCAACACTGTTCTCAGCCCCACATTTGTAACAGCACGTGTGTGTCTCAGATGGTGCTATCCAATAGTAAATATTATATATATTAGGGATGCGCCGAATCCAGATTTTTGGGGTTCGGCCGAATACCGAATCCACTGGTTAAGATTCTGCCGAATCCGAAACTGAATACCGAATCCTACTCCCATCCTCTGTCCATTAACACAGTAAACACATTAATGAAGATAACAACGTCCACAGCCTTTAAAATAGTTAAATGTAACAACTTAATGCTGAATTCACACACTCTTTTCACATCGTAGGAAAGCACATCACTATCGCCAGAATTTTCGCTAACCAGTGTATGATGAAGGCATGTTGGGTGTGTGAAATTAGAAAGCTAACGTTAGCTAATGAGCAGCAGCCAGCCGTTTGGTCGCTCCGCTCCCACTGTAGGGAGCTGTCATTTGCCAAGAGAACGGCTGACAGCCCGGGGGAGAGGCACCGTCTGGTTAACACAAGCTTTTAGCTATGACTGTCCTTTCTTTGCCGTACCTGAAGTTGATGCATTTTGGCTGCTGTCTGTGGATTCCTTCATGCACAACTCGTATTGTTTTGGATGTTTCATATACAAATGTCTTAACAGCGGTGATGTTGTGTATTGTTTAGGGTCTTTGCCACCACGAGACAAATCGGCATTGCAAATTGAACACGTAGCTTGACTTGAATCACCTTCTTTTGACTGAAAGTACTGCCAAACAACACTTTTTCTGCTCACGAGTTCCATTTTCACTTTCTCACAGCCTACTGCATTGAGCGGTCCACATACGTAAATACCTTCCCATAATCAATGGCGGCGTCATTACGTCGACCAGCGTAGCGAGCGTATAGTGCAAGCGTAGGGTTCGGTGGAAAAAAATTATACGGTTCGGCAGAAACCGAACCCCATCAAAAAGCCAAATATTCGGTGCATCCCTAATATATATATATATATATGTATATGTATATATATATATCAGAGGAAAACTCAAAGACATCACAACTCTGGTACAAAGTCTTTCCTCTTTAAGAGAAGCTTGGGTCAGACGGATCAGTCCTGTAGAGGACAATAAGAGTGATGTGAAAGTAAAATGATCTGTCAGGCAGAGAGAGGCTGACTTCCTGGTTTAGTTTGACCCCTCCCACAGCAGCTGAGACTTATTGGTTGTTATGCTGTATCACAGGGCACTGACTCCAATCTTCCAAGTAATTTGTTCTTTTCAATCTCTCCTCATTACCATCCAAAGTGAAGGCCCTTTTCTAAAGTTATAACCATTACAGCTGTCTGAAGCCCCGCTCAGCGAGACAGACATAAAGATTGTATTACTCACTGCTTCGATAACAAAGACAAAGCGCACGTATACTGTATTTTCTGAACTTCAGCATTAGTGAAAAAACAATGCCATTTGCACAAATACTTTACGTACCTATTTGGCTCGTAAGCGCATCGAATGCCACAGAACAAGGACTTAAGTGTGTGGCTCCCCCATTTCTAAGGTTCTTGTTCTCCACAGTAAAGTGCTCTCTTTGTGACCATTTGAATATGGATGTCAACTTGTTTATAAAAGTGCCACGGCTGTTGCTCATGCATGCAGCTTTCCCTCTGGTCCACCCAACATGATGAATAGAAAACAGCAGAAAGCTCCAGGACAGTGTTTTGTTGCATATAGCCCAAACATCTCAGTGCTGTTATTCAAATAAGTCTGTCTAAGTGCTGGAGTCTGCTCTTAGAGAGCCTCACTTACCCTGCACTCTGCCCAGAATGAGTGATTTGATGCTGTTAAATTCCACATCAGATGTCAAGTTGAAGTCCTCTCTGGCATTCTGGTCGATCTGAAAGATAAATGTATATCACACCTGTAAAGGTAAAAGCTTAGCAGGTAGAAAGCAAAGACTGATAGCGACAACAAACTGTCAATGACAGCTTTCTATTGTTAAGTGTTTTAACAAAGGCTGCTCTGTGAAGAGACGACAAATGGCTGCAAAGAAGCAAGCAATTAAAGCTAGTCGGAGGTCTGACCCGCATATTTAAATGGGATTCAACCCCAAAAGCTGGAAACCAATAGACCCGTGAGACGCAGTGGTTCACAGTAGCTGAGCAGGGAAGTGGAGCAGGTTCTGAGGTGGTAAATGCCTCAGAGAGACAGACTCTTTTATAATAAAGAGAGTGTTCGGTGGATTACTTTAAATCAGATGTGGGCTTTGGCAAATCATTTTGGGGAATCATTTATCAAAGAGACATCTGCTAATTTTGATCAACCTGAAACTAAAGTAGAGCTACAGAAAACAGGGAAATAATAGCTTGAAAAAAGAGAGGAATTATAACATTTATGAATTCATATTCTATTAGGTTTTCAAAAGCTTTTGGTCAGAGGAATATCTGGAAATGTCGGTGCCCTAGGTAAGTTATCCACTGGCACGCCTCAGGGGACTGAGCTTTTAATATATTAAAATAATTTGAAGATTATTGCTCACTGATGTTCACTGTCATATATCATTATTTGAAAGTGCTGGCTGCTGTTTCAATATTTTGTGGCTGGTCACTCACTCACACGTGTTAAGTGTTTTAACAGAACACAGTGAGAGGTTTTTGACAGCTGTCATTCATGGAGCAAATATTTGGATTCATTAGCCAAAACCTATTAATCAAAATGCCGGGATTTGTACCGATTGTGTTCCTGTGGATCAGCTTAGGACATCCTTACTTTCATTTTAATTTCAGATTATTATAAATCATTTTTATCTAGAGTTTAGGACGCATCTGTGCACACAGTTTCCAGTTTATGAGTATTATCCCACTTTGAATCATATTATATGACAGCAAGGAACATCATAATTAAGGTGTGTGTGTGTGTGTGTGTGTGTGTGTGTGTGTGTGTGTGTACCTGAACAGAGACAGTGTCTGCCTGTCTCCTGATGATCACCGTGTGCAGACGTCCATCAGCCAAGTTTGTGACTCTGCTCCCCAGCACCTCCACGTCACCGCTGCTGTGCAACTTGTACCTCAATTCTAGCTCATCTTTGCAAACACAGAAGAACAATACAGTATTTGACTCGGTCACTAAATAATGAATGTTACTCATGAGATATAAAACAGAGCTAATACAAGCTGCTGCTATAAACTGAGTTACATATACAGTCATGTGAACATATTAGGACACCGATGCTAAAGTTGACTAAAAAGAGGAATAAAAAAATCATCTTTAGGAAATTGATCTTAATGCCTTAATTAGAAAAATGAGGAAAAATCCAATCTTTAAGGACACCAATTTTCTTTGTGAATGAATAATGTATCGTAAATAAATAAATGTTCTTCCTTAAAATACAGGGGGCATAAGTAAGTACACCCCTATGTTAAATTACCATAGAGGCAGGCAGATTATTATTTTTAAAGGCCAGTTATTTCATGGATCCAGGATACTATGCATCCTGATAAAGTTCCCTTGGCCTTTGGAATTAAAATAGCCCCACATCATCACATACCCTTCACCATACCTAGAGATTGGCATGGTTGTATTTCAGTTAGCCTAATAGCTGGTTTGATTTGCATTGAGAGATGATTTTATGGAAAGTACCCCATGCCAATCTCTAGGTATGGTGAAGGGTATGTGATGATGTGGGGCTATTTTAATTCCAAAGGCCAAGGGAACTTTATCAGGATGCATAGTATCCTGAATCCATGAAACAACTGGCCTTTAAAAATAATAATCTGCCTGCCTCTATGGGAATTTAACATAGGGGTGTACTTACTTATGCCCCCTGTATTTTAAGGAAAAACATTTATTTATTTACGATACATTATTCATTCACAAAGAAAATTGGTGTCCTTAAAGATTGGATTTTTCCTCATCTTTTTAATTAAGGCATTAAGATCAATTTCCAAAAGATGATTTTTTTATTCCTCTTTTTAGTCAACTTTAGCATCGGTGTCCTAATATGTTCACATGACTGTATATGTAACTCAGTTTATAGCAGCAGCTTGTATTAGCTCTGTCTAGATGATTTTTTTATTCCTCTTTTTAGTCAACTTTAGCATGGGTGTCCTAATTTTTTCACATGACTGTATACTATGCACCGTTATTGTTGATCACCAACAAGATAATCTGATGTAACCTTTACATTGTTGCTGATTGGTACACAACTTACTTTTAACAGTCTATGGTACAAACATGTCTCAAGTTAAAGACCCAAGACACTTAACTAGTCAGTCATAATTAATTAAGCACTTCAGCTGTTTTACTCATTTCCACATTTTTGGCAGTAAAAATCTAAGAAGACACTCCTTCAAAGAAAGAACATTTCATCCGTATATCTGAATATTCCAAGATACCAGCTGCTGAATTAAGAAGATACAAACCATTTAATACTTTGAGGATTAATATGTTATCTCTATGAACAACACTCCATGATATGAAATCAATTTCCCCCTTTTTTACAGTTACACTCAATAAATTAGACATCACTGAGATAATTTGGATGCTCCAAGATGTCTGCAGGCTTTACAGATACGCAGAAATAATAGGAAATAATCTCTTTTTAAAGAGCCAAACACTTCATATTTAATGCCCTTTTTTCTACCCACTATGTTATTTTTTTCAGAGATCATAAAAGCACATCTTGATAATAACAATCTTGCAGAGGGCAAAGAGTGTTTCAGACTCTCAGCGAATGACTAAGATAGTTAAGTTTCTCTGTGTGCAGCAGCTGAGGCTCCTGTTACTGCAGCAGTAGGAGAGAGGTAGATGAGAAAAGCCTCTGTAGTGCATCCAAAAGAAACCTCTTTCAGGGATTTAATTAGATACTTTGGCAAGAGTGCAGATACCTGATGACGACTTAATCAGCTCTTCAAAACCTGCAATCCCTCAGCTTTCTCTCATTCATTAAAAAGCTGAAAGCAGCTTACTAACAGCAGGGATTTGTCTGCCGTCATGACAAAGTGTTTAAAATTGAAACAAATCTTCAACACCGGAACTCGTGTATATATATATATATATATTTTTTTTTTTATTGTCCTGTCTATACACCACCTGTCTATACTTTGTATATCACGTTGCACTTTTCTGCTTTTTTTGCACTTCTGGTTAGACACAAACTGCATTTCATTGTCTTTGTACTTTGCACTACTCTGCACAATGACAATAAAGTTGAATCTAATCTAATCTAATCTAAAACTGCACGCTAGTAAAAAAACAAACAAACATGTAATTCAGCCATATTTACAAGTTGCAGACACCGGACAATGGCAAATCCTATTATGCTATGCAGGAATACTGGCATTGCTCTCTGCCAACTGGAGGGGAGCAAAGCTCTACAGTGAAATGAGTGAAGAAGATTTGAACAGAATAAATAATGACAATGGCGAGAACAAGGGAAGAAGGACCCCCTGCTGCTTATCATTTAATAGCAACTGCACCAAATGTTTTCTTTCAACCTGACACTGTGCATAGCAATTAACATGGCTGCGTGGAGGAGGAGGCAGCAGAGGATGACAGACTGAATGCAGAGGGATAACGAAAAGTAGAGGAGAGATGAACATTAGCAAATGCAAGAAGAATGAGACAGGGGGTTGTAGAATTGAATCTAGAGAACAAAACGAAAAGACAAAAAATGTCAGTGCCCTCACCATTTTTGTTGATGAGCAGGGCCAGATACTCCCTGTAGAAAGAGTTAACGTAGAGCAGCAGAGCAGGACACTGACTGGTCCTGAAGCTCAGGGAGATGTTTTCTCCTTTCAGTGTCACATCAGAGTAGATGGAGGAAGGCAAGGCGCTGCTGTTCCTGCTGAGTTCATAGGGCTCCTTGAGGTTGTAGGCGATGGATGTTGAAGACTTAAAGCTGGCTGAAACCTCTGAAAGTTAGAACGTTGACTAGTGAACTTCATATGCATCTCTTTTTGCATCTTTAATAAGAAACTGCTTGTCACTGACTGAAATTAAAGGTCAATTTGGAGTGAAAAACAAAAGAAAAAAGTCTGAGTAAAAATACTTTTCTTGTTTGTTTTATATGTTTACTGTTCCGGAAATATAATACAATTTATTTACAGCTGAAATAATATCAGCAGATAAAAGCCAAGTGAACCACATTTATTGGTATCTTTTTTCCTTAACATACATCAAACTACTGTAAAGCTTTCAGCACAAACCAATTTGTACTTTAAGATTTCATGTAACAAATCCCAAATGTTTTTGTTGAATGGCTCTTTTCATTTTGGCTGAAACTGGTAAATTCTGTCTGTAAATTTAAGTTTTTTTTTCGATGAAAATTGATAGCGCTTTTCATATCTGTTTAATATGAAGCATAGACTGGCAGCTGGTTAGCTTAGTTTAGCATAACGACTGGGAACGGGGGGGAAATAACAATCCTGGCTGATTTTGTTACATTTGGACAGAGCCAGGCTAGCTGTTTCCCTCTGTTTCCAGTCTTTATGCTAAGCTAAGTTAACCAGTTGCTAGCTGCAGAACAAAAAAACATGTGAGTGGTATATTCTCTCTATTTCTAGGCAAGAAAGCGAATAAGTGTATACTCCAAAATGTTGAACAACCTTTGACAACTTATTTCTCCAGTAGTGACTGAGTTTGATATTAAGGTACGTTGACTTTCAACACTGTCCAACGAGCCCTTGATGCATCACATGGCGGACATAATGGCATGGTGGCCTAGAAGAGTCCTTTAAGATAATCCTGATGCTTGACCTTCAGGACAGAACAGGCTCATTATGACCCACTCCAAACGAGTGTTGAGAGCCCAAGCTGTGAACGAGAGAGGCAGTCAGGGGCAGTCTAATGTCTGCTGACTGAAGGATCCTCTTCAGAAAGCTGTCTGATCTTTGCTCTCTCACCTCATTACAGCACCAGGGATAGGTCATAGCCTTATAATTGTGTTCCGTAAAGCTGTAAAATAAACCTCTTTGCCAGCTTACAAATTAATCAAAACTTGCTGCATTTCAAGTAACATGTTTATTATTGTTGTTTGCTGAAATTTAAATGTGTGTTGGTAGTAGTCTATATCCATGACGTTCCGCTTCCGGGATTGCTCTCATTCTGCCGGAAATTCTGCCGGATGAGACTCTTTTTGGATGTCCGTTTTCGGATGTCCCGTTACCTTGCGCTTTCTTTGTGTTGCAATTCTAAACTCCGGTGGATTTATGAGGACTATGGTTAGCTGCTCCTCAGATCTCTGCAGGGTAAATCCAGACAGCTAGCTAGACTATCTGTCCCATCTGAGTTTTCTGTTGCACGACTAATACAAGTTTTGAACGTACACATGTCCCACCAAAACAAGTTCCTTCCCGAGGCTATTTTGCAGCGGCACCATGGCTCCACTCGGCGCTTAGCATCGCCCAAGACGATTGTTTGGTTTAAAGAAATGCCAATAAACCAGAGCACGTTTTTCTCCCATCCCGGAATGCTGTGTAGACTAGCCAGACCCTACTCCGCAGCGCTGTGGAGGAAGGTCTGGCAATGCGAGACTAGGTTGGTAGCAATTGACGGTTTGCTAAACCCCTCCCCCGAACAGGGATCGTCCAATCATATAGCAACGGTAACTGGACGTGACAGACCAGACCAAGCTGCAAACGTTTGCATGTCCGGCTAATACGTACGCATATCTTAAGTAGTAACTCAGCATTACCTCCAAGGGCAGGGGCCTTTCATAGTACTGTACATTACTTTATGGGGTTACAGATTACGTGTAAAAAAAAAAAAAAAAATAGTCCTAGCCAAACTTGTTATCCAAGATGTCATTACATTTGCCAACCCCATACGTTAATTGTCATCCATAAAAGCCTTTTCCCGAACAAAGTTTGAAAATGCAAACAATAAAGCAAAATCTAACCTGCTTTTCAAAGTGTGTAAGCTAAGCAGCTAAACAGGGTTATTTCAGTACAAAATTACAGTCTAATCTTTCTTTTCTAATTATACTTATAATAGTAGAAATAACAATGCTGGTTCTTTATTTAAATATTTTCTACATAGATCACCAACAGTTAGGATGCAGATCTTTTCCCTGCCACATGCAGCTTTAGCCTGTAGTCTTTTAGCAGGATATCAGGTGTATATTTAAGGCCCTTTTAGAGGATAATTGTTTTAAAAAGTCAGCTTGAAACATTAAAAAGTCAGCTGAAAACAGTGTTGTTTGCTCGCGGAAATGTACAGAAACAAATGTAGCAAAAATACATTTTATGACTGGACCTTACTGGACCTTCATATACCATTGCAGTGGATGTGGCATTCCTGACATATGCATGTTATTCCTCTGAGTCTGACTAATGCATCACTGCCTGTGACTGCCATATCTAACAAAATGGCAAACAAATCTCTTCATCTTTATTTGGAGAGCCTCTGAATAGCACAGACTGAGCTGGCAAATAAAATGCAATAAAAAGCAGCAGAATAGGCTGCTGTTCAAATCAAGCAGTCAAGACTTTAATATTATACTGATACCATACGAGAGATATATAAACTCACTGTTGAGTAAAAGGTGCAATATGACATAAAAAACAAATTAAGGTACTAGGGTAACAATTCAATACTGGGAGAAAGAAAAACACCACAACATATTTTGAAATCTTTAAATATGTTGTATTACTATTATAGTCACAATCAATACATAATCAGTCCCTTAACATTTTAAGTTGAATGTGTGTGCTGAAAATTAATTTTATTTAAAATACAGTTTTAGCTAAACTTTTATCTTTAAAGTGCTCATATTATGCTCATTTTCAGGTTCATAATTGTATTTAGAGGTTGTACCAGAATAGGTTTATGTGGTTTAATTTTCAAAAAATACCATATTTTTGTTGTACTGCACATTGCCGCAGCTCCTCTTTTCACCCTGTGTGTTGAGCTCTCTGTTTTAGCTACAGGGTGAAGGCCGTATCTAAGAGTATAAATTATAATTTTTTAATAAAAAATACAAATATATCCTACAAATACCTGTATGGAGCTGTATAATCAACTTGGTATTTGGTTTTCGCAGCTCACAACAGTATACTACAGTTCTTCTCAGTTGCTTTGGTGCATTTCTCAGATCAGAGATGACAATAATGTGTAACTTTGTCACATAGGGAATAGTGCTCCCTTTCATGTGCATTGTTCATTAGACTATACTTACAGAGTGAACTGTTAAATATGGACAACAACACAAAGCAGTTTCACTATCTTGGTATAAACAATGGCATAAGGACTTTGGTCAGTTTGATTCATTGGTATAAATACTTGCTTTGGACACAAACAAAAGATTTCCAGCACGATACACGTTTTTTTCAGGTCAGTCACTATGCGGTGCAGTTTACATCATTTGTTTTAAGAAATGCACTCACTGTTGTGCAAATGCAATTATGATTTGACAAATGCACCAAAGTAACTGAGAAAAAATGTAACATAGGATTGTATTTCAGTGGAGACATATATGTTGCTACAATAATCTACACAGCTGGCATGCCTATTATGGTGAAATATGCTTCCACAGCATAGTTTTGTGTCCGAGGTCTCTGTACTACCTCAAACTTGTGTCGTAGTCTATACAGCTCTGGGAGATTGCTGACGGCCAAAATCAACCTCTCGTCCATGTTTCGTTTGTGGATCCACGTGTATTCTGTGTTTTTGTTGTTTTTTTCAGACACTTGAATGCACGTCACAGCGCACTGCGGCCGCTCTTCCGCGTGCCGTGGTCAAAGTTGAACCATGTTGAACTTTGACAGCGGCACGCGCAAGAGTGGCCAGCCGCAAAATGCAAGACCAGTTCTTCGCAAGCCATTGACAATAATGGGTTTCATAGCGCAGCGCTGCCGTTTGCGCGTACAATGTGAAACGGCCCTGAGGCATCTCACTTCTGTTCAATCTTTGTTGGGAGTCGCACATACGCAGCAGCTATGTAAGCACTGCTAGCTAGTCAGTTGCACAGTATGAGGGCGTGCCACGCTAGCAGCTAGGCGAGCATTATAACATGTTTTACAAAGTGACGAGTGTTCACCACGGAAGTAAAGGCTGGACTACAATAGAGCTGTTTGGAGCAGTTTGTGAACAGTGTTTTCTGTTGGAGATGGTAAGTCCCTTTGGGGTGGACTTTGGGCTTTTTCACTTTGTAAACCTATAACATGTTTAGAGCCGTTTGCTGACGTTATCATTATCAGTCCAGTTCAATGGTGGTTGAGTTTTTCAGTCAGCTACCAAACAGAAGTTTGTGTGTATGTGTGTGTGTGTGTGTGTGTGTGTGTGTGTGTGTGTGTGTGTGCGCATCTGTCTCACTCAGTGGGATACACGTCACGCATCACAGCAATATATGAGAGTGCTGCGCCACCTGAAGGAGAGCTTTTAAAACTTTGAGTTTTATACGTGGTTGAATATTTATACCTCTTAACGTTGATGCAGTTTAGAACAGAAACTTGAACAATTTGTTGCTTAATGTGCATCTGACATCACATTATTTTCCTCTGCTGATTTATGCTCTGTGGTTGACAAATCTGGCAGCTTCTTTTACATTTTCGTTTAGACCACTAGTGTGTTGTCTTTGCATATTAGGCTTAGACATGCTCATTTTATTTAATGTAGAAAAATTGAAACCATGGCAGTCTTAAATTACAAATCAAGCACTTTATTTCAATGGCTACTTTTCAGGTTTTCTTAAATTATTTAAATGTGTTGACAAAGGACATTTTGTGATGACCTGATTATATCTGTCTTATAATATGTCAGCAAGCAATGCATCATCAAGGCTGTGTTGTAGATGATGCTGATGTTGCCTTTTACCCTTGCACAGTTAACCATATGCAGTGCACCCATCCATATGATGCACATTGCACAGATAATTTGGGTGATATGAATGTAAGATGATTGCAGAAGTGACACTGATCTGTGTTTTTGTTTATTATTTTTAAAGAAATGGCAGAGCAGATTCCGAAAACAAATCCAGTGTGGCAGGGTTTACATTTTTATGATGTAAATTGAGAGAGCAAAAGCAGTCTCTGCTCCAAATATCGGCTCAAGAAAATCGGCAGCCCGTATCGGTCATCGGCTAAGGCTGATGGAAAAAAAATCGGTATCGGCACTAAAAAATCCATATCGGTCGATCCCTAATTCACAGATCTAAAATCATGTTATCTGTACCTATGATTAAAGGTCATATTAGCAGTAGCTTGAAAGAGAACTAAAATAACAAAAAAAAAACTGGAAACAGAAGCACAACTATCCTTTCTGTGCATTAAAATGTCATTAATTTGACACAGAACGTCAATGATATCAGGGCTCTAGTCTTTGGATCGGTGTATTTACTGGCAGGAAGTCTCCAGTGTGTATTTAAATGTATGTACCTTTATGACAGAAGGCTCCAGTGTAGGCTGACTGGTCACAGTTGCAGGAGAAACCATTGTCCCTCTCCACACAGCGACCCTGGTTCTGGCAGAGTGAGCCGTAGCTGCTGCAGTGGCCTGGGCATCCATGTCGGACCCCTGGGGTGATCTTCGCCCTCTCCTCCAGGTCCAGAGTGACGCCGTTCAGCTGCAGAGAGCGGATGCAGCCCAGAAAGCCTTTTTGTCTGGACGCAGTGCCTCCTGCCAACAAAAACAAGTACATATGATACACTATTACGAGCACATTCACTGTGAGTTGCCTCAGATTTGACTGACACAAAGTAGCCCAATCAGAGCTAAAAACCTGCCCATGTTCAAGAGCATCCCCCTAATTTGTCAGAAAACCGCCCAATCTGGCAACAATGGTCACACCTGTTTCATTCTGTCTCTGTATGATTGTAAATATGTAATTCTTTTGTTTTATCTGCAATAAAGAATATATGAATGATAGGCACATGTTGCGACCCCATGTCTGCTCTGCAGGGCACTGAGACACTGACACTGCCTGTATCACGGTGCTGGCTGTTGATTGGCTAATCGCGTGGCTGATGAGCCATCTGGTGTCTGAGATTCAAGAAGCATGAGGCAAGCAAAATAAACTTTTTTCCTCCTTTCACCTGATAATTAACATTCTAATATAGCAACCGCACACTGTTCACAGAGTTTAGACTTGGCAAAATTACATTTCTCCCGCAGTTTAAAGCTGCCGACGTCTTATTTTATATCCACGCATGAAAGTTGTTATTGTTCTTACAGACTGGAATTGGCAGGATATTACTCTCGCAGTGTGAGTCTGGAAAAGCTTCAAATGTTCAGCCAGAGCAGTTTTTCATACCACTAAATCTCTAACCTCTTTGAGGCTCTATGTCTACTTCTGCAGCAGTTATAAACACATTAAGAGCACACAGAGTGGTAAATGTAATTGTTGACGGCTCAATAAAGAAACATTTAATCACACTGAATGAAACACATGCACAGCAAATGTCTATTAAATGATGATTTAACCAGCAAACTACAATGTTTGTAGAAAATACTGGTTGTGACTGCAAAAAAAATATCACATTTTTGGTGCACTTTGAGTTAAAGACCAATGACAGACTTGTGAGGGCCAGAACCTCTGACAGAGGGATAGAAACAAAGGACAGGAAGTGCCTGCTAAATAAGTCCTGCAGGGGTGAAAAGAAAAACTATTTAACCTATTAATATGTACACTGAGTAAATGTTACTGCGTTACATTTTCAAAAAGGGGGGGTTACATGATGATGGTAATGTTATGGCGGAACTATTAAATTAAACAAAACCTACAAAATTGCACAAAAATGTCAACGTATGGAATAGCATCACACCGTTCCTGAATATGAACCACAGCACAGAGCCCTTATGTCCAAAACATAAATACATTCATTTTCTATTGATGGAACTTTGCAGCCTGAGCACACAATTGATTATCAATTACAAATATATTCACTAGAATTAACCAGAAAAGTGGACAAAACTTAAAACAATGGCCAACAATAAATATAAAAGATGCTTCCATCCCTCCAAATTTTATCTGACCATATGTTTTGTCATGTGACACAAAGAACTAAGCAGGAAGACAAAAACACAGATATCCGGTCACATCAGCCAACACAGACACTATAACAATACAATAATTTATTAATACGAGTATTATTTTAACTATGGCTCATACAAGGATGTGTGTTACAGTGTGTACACAAAATAAATTCCTTCCTATGGCAATAAATGAAGCTGAACCAGAAGAACTTTGTGTTATATAAATTCTGCCAAGGCAATATTACAGCTTATTAATTCAAACTATGGAATGCCCTGACTTATTAAGTTATACAAGGTAATTTTATATATTAGAAATAAGACACACTATTCATAGCAATATAGATGTATTTGCAGTGTTGTGAATTATGATTTCACAGAAGGGAAGCTGCTTACATTATGGATTAATAACAATTTCTGGAGCACATGGCCTTTCCAAAACAAGAGAGTACAGATACCCTAATGCATATTGCTTTTCTGTAAATCAAGTCTTTGTCAAACACAAAACACCCTTTCCCACAGCGGTCTATTTCATAATGCCATCAAATTTCCATTTAAAAAATCCCTCTGCATCGCCAGTATACCAGGACAAGTGCTGCCCATATAAGGAGAACGACTCATGGCCACTTCTGTCTGGCTGTTCAGGGAGGATTATTAGCTCATCATTGCCAGCCAATCAATGCTGTTGGTTGATTTTCTCTTCAGAATGCTTGTTTACGAATGAACGAATGTCCATAATATTTGCTGAAAGCCTCATAATACAAGGTGGCTTTAATCCCCTCAAACACAGACAGAAAAGAGTGCAAGGTTAAACAGAATTATGAATGTCTGTGGAAAAGATGAAATGAAGATAGGAGAGTTTAAATTGATGAAATTCAGAGGAACCGAGAAACATGGAATTGTTGAAAAGTTTATCCAAAATGTGTCCTTCTAGTATCAAATAATCAGCTTGAATTTATGATTTACGGTGTACTCCTGCTACAAGTTGTCACAGCTTAAATTAAAAATGTTTATATTAAGGGACATTAAATGTTTTTCTTATTGTCAACACATCCCATGAAACAAAACTAACAATGAATAGATCTTATGAACAAGTATTGCCTGTCCAGTCACAGCCTGATATGGCTTATCCTTTTGTGCCATAGAGCTCCATTGTTGTCCAAAAGACACATCAGTGAGCCACATTGTTGCACTGAGTGACATTTCCTTTACTACAATGGACATGGCCACTGTACTTTATTTTGAGTCAATCCCACATAGGCTGTCCTGCTGCTAGAAATACTCACTAAAGCACCAAACGTGTATTGGTCATCAAGTGAAAATAGTCCCCAACAAATGCATAATTTAACGTTTGCTAAAAACTTCAGTGCCCAGCTTTTTTAGGAAATTACTGAGACCTTTAAAAAAAGAGATAAACATTTTTCATTTGTTTTTTTAAAGATGTATATCTTCAGTAGGACACATGGACTTGGGGGTGAGTGTCACAAACAGAGAAGACGGAAAGTATTCAGATTCAAAGATAATGTGGCTCAATGGTGTTTTAAGCCCCCAACGTCTTCTTCCAGGCAGCACTGCGACCATTGACTTCAAGACACATAACCCTAACCATAACCCTAACCATAACCATAACCATAACCATAACCATAACCATTGCCTAATCCTAGTGCCTTTCAGCAGCGCTGCCTGGAAGGAGACGTTGGGGCTTAAAACACAGATAAACGTCAATGTGTCATCAGGTAAAATACTTGTACATTCTTAAGATACTTGTCAAAATGAGCTTGATTCGATGTTGCATGGAAAAGGACTTTCCAAGCCTTCTTTTCCATGATCTTTTTAATGAGTATGTATTTTGCATGTTTTTATGCAATTTTACAATCAGCAGGTCAATTGGGTCCCATACAGGTGTAGGTGCAGCTTTCTCCAGCTTTCTCTCTTTTTTTTTTTTCTAGCACAGAAATACTTTTTCCTCCTTGTACTTGTTAACACTACTCTCCACTTTCAAAGCACCACAGGCGAGTTGGGTAATGAAGGACTCAGAGGATGTGGTTTTCCTGTTATTGGATGCATGCAGCTGCCTGGTTTCCTCAACTCCAACAGCTGCCCAGCCTGGTACTTCTGTGGTGCAGAGTACAACTTTTATCCCATAATGCTGTCTAATATGAACGAAATGGCAAAGTTCTGAATTGCAGAATTTACTTTGGAAAATAAAGTCCACCAATTTCTCTGAGTGGCTTCCTACTTTAGGATGAGTTGAGACAAAAAGACTAATCTCCCTCCACTCATAAAATGCAAATGCAATGTGCATGTGTTGCTAGAGTCACAGTCTGAGATAAGAAAGGATAAGATGCAACAGCAATTATTACCAGCACTCAGCTGCTGATGAGTTTAAAAACACCATAAATAACTCTCTCTACCTCACGCCTAATCTTAATCCTCACTTTGACTTTAATCTAAACCTAACTCATTTTAACCCAAACCCAAAACATAACATTACTAAGCCTTTTAAATTAAAAACTTTGAATTGTACTCATATGTATCACATTTGGAAAGCATTTGAAAACACACACAATTCACACGCCTGCTTCTCACCTATGAATAACTGGCTGTTAAGCTGCAGATGAATGTGTCCGTCAACAGGAGCCTCCTGCGTGGCGGCAGGGAACTCGTCGACATGCAGTGATGCTTCCTTCACATTTCGCTCGGCTCGCACGCTGTGCCACCTGTTGTCGTTCAGCGGGATGTTCGTCTCCACTCGCACTTCCAGCTGCCCGTTTCCCACGTCAAAAGAGAAGACAACCTCCGAGGCAGCTGGAAAGGAGGATAATGATCAGAACAGCAGCAGATAAAGTCAGAATATAAAAATACGTTAAAGAGTGAAATTGTTGTACACACAGACTGTGGTACAGAAGAAGATGCATTCGGATGCTTGGGCGACTGCCACAGCAGCAGAGTGAGTTTGACTTGTTCCGGCCGAATTCTAATGAGCTGATTAACAAATCACCCCTGACACTTTGCGATAATTGTGTCCTCTGATGAGTGACACTTTGCAAATCCCTTATGTCGCTTCCAAACACGTTGCAGTGCTTTCTTTGACAGAAACATACTTTAAACAATCCATCATGGCACTGTGTGTAATGATGTTGACACTCTTAAAGCTGTGGCATGATGAGAAGTAGAAGAATTATTTATTCACAATTTTTTACTCTCTTAGTACAGTTGCACACACATTAAACACAGGCCTGAATTACACACATGCTTAGGACCTATACATGCTCTACACACTAATGGAGAGATGGGAGATGGTTGCTCCTTGGAGGAGCGCCCCGAGCAGTTGGGGGTTAAGTGCCCAGGGGGTGAACTGGCACCTCTCCGGCTACCTTATTTATGAATGATTTAAAAATAATTTGTTTACCAAAGACGAGTAAGAAACTAAAAGGTAACTTGGAGAGCGCAGACCTCTGCCAAGGCATGTCCTATCTCACAATGTTAATGCAGTCTGAATTTTCCCAGTTGAGAATTCCGTTTTACAATTACTCTGACATCATATGAATGCAGCACAAAAGTGAAAAATGATTTGTGTATCCGCCCCCTGCTTCGGATCCGCTCCAAAATGTAATGGGTTCTTCTTTTGCCCACGCAACACCGGGCTGACAGACAATCAAACAGAACCAAAAACCAACCTTCTTAGCTGAGGTAAATATGTAAGTTCCAGATCCAGTTGTTATCTCATATTTCTGATGTTCTAAATGAAATGTGTGAAATCCATTGAACCAGACTGTGCCATCTTTCAGTGAACCCATTAGTCAGTCTTGTTCCTCCATCATCATCTGTTGGCAGAAGTGTGAAGTGACTTCCTCCCACCTGTTTATCTGCTAGCACGATGGACTGACAGCTGGACACAGATCTGAGGTGATTCAGAGACGTGCCCAAGGCAGGGATTTCTCTACTGCTGCAGCTACAGACTCACATCTGTTAGTTTCTCTGTGTGTATTTGTGTGTGTGTAAAGTTTTTAAATAAATGTAGTGCAGTAAAAAGTATGATGAATGCCTCTAAAACGTAGTGGAGTAGAAGTAGTAGCATACAATGGAAATACTTAAGTAAAGAACCTCAAAATGCAGCCTACTTAGTTACTTTCCAACACACAGAAAGACGACATTCAACATTTTTAGCAGCAAGCAATTTAAAGACATGAGAATGTACCATGTGTCATCTGGTGGACACAATGGCGTTTCTTGTTTGGATATGTGTCCTCCAAGTGTGTGCCATCCCAGTAGGACTGAAACTCTAAAGCTAATCCAGGTTAGCATGCTGTAGTCATTAATCTTCACAGCATTGTCACAGCTCTATTAGGTTAAAAACGTAACCTATAATAAAGAGAGGTGAGCTGAAGGCCACATGGAGTCCTTTCATCCATCATAACACTGCCAGCATGCCTACATTTAGGGGTGAAGTTAGCCGACTGGTCATCATCCCTCATGGATGATGCTGACAGTGGAGGGAAAACTGTACCGCTGTGGGATTGTAGAACCATTTGATAGAAAAACCCGGAGGCATAAATTCATTTAGAGGCTGCTCTCTGGCCCAGCTCCAGTCATGTTAACAGCGGTAATAATGATACAGAGTCATCTCAACACCAGCTACTGTCATAATAATAGCAGAAATAATGTTGCCGTGAGATAAGAGACACGCTGCGCTGTAACAATGATGGGTAGGATTTGTCCTACGTGAGTGTGTGTGTGTGTGTGTGTGTGTGTTTATTTGTGTGAGTGTGTGTTCATACTGTATGTGTGAGTGTGTGTGTGAGATAGAGAGAAAGCAAGAAAAGGATGTTTTAAAGAGAGATTATGCTTTAGTTCCTACAGATCGCCTAACGCACAATTTGGCCAGTACTGTACCTGGCTCCTTGGACTTCACGCTACAGACTTCTTGTTCTTGTTCTTCTACTTTCTTACCTTTCTGTGCAGCAGAATCATTTATGATTGTGCTAATACAGAACAACACATATAAGCATTTTCAGATCTGATGCACTTATCAGCAGGATATCATTAAGTAGTGCCAAGAAGCAAACAGCACTCTCAAAATAGACATTGATCCATCCTTTCATCCACACCAACACTATTTCCTCCTTTGCTTCAGACGGGCAAGAGCGATGATTCCTTCAGGTGCTAGAGGGCTTTGTCACTTGAACATTAAAGATCTTCTCCAGACACATAGTAGCTTGTGTCTGATTTGGTTAATCCACAAAAACAGTTTAGTAAATTAAAAAATATTATTTACATTGATTCCTTTTCCCTAATTGAAGAATCCAGAATCTATGAATATGGACTTTTTCTTATTTCAAAGGTTTAACTGCCACAACTGCAACAAGTTGTTTTCTGTTTCTACTGAAAGTCCATCTTCAGTGTATGTGCACTGGTGGTTTCAAGTTTCCACATTGCACTTGTGTAAGTGGCACATTGGCTTCTACACAAGTTGTGATGTGCCAAAAACATGCTAATTTGTAGACTTCTTCAACTCAGATTTAAGGTGAGCACAGAGACACTTTCCCCCTTCAGCAGATGGATTTGAAAACAGCCCTCTATGGTTAAACTCTGCAAGTAAAGTAACAACCGGGGGACTTTAACATCATCATATCAGTTTTGATTGATCTGTCCTTTTTTTTGGGAGGACAGTCTCCCACTACCAGGTTTTTAGAACCAGGAAACATTTATATGATAATAAGGCAGAACATTGTTGAGTTCTAACTTACAGCTGAGTTCGATCCGGATGAAGTCCTTGATGCCCAGATTTTCCAGGAAGACCCCAGAGGACGACGTTGTTTTAAACAGGAAGGAGATGTCTGCATTTAGCTCTCCGTGGAAGGTGGGAAAATGAAGGTAAGATGTCTCCTTGTCGAAAAACGCAGCGTTCCAGAAGTTCTCTGAAAGACAAAGTTCTTAAATAATTCATATGCTTCCTTAATTATTTTTTTTAATACAAAGGGATGAAAAATCCTTTTTTCCAAAAAGTGGATATATCACTCTGGAACAAAGCTAATTAAAAGAAATGTCATTATGATGGCTGTATAATGAAAATCGTGTAGTAAACAAATGCACCAACTGTTCAGCTAATTAGCTGAGAACAAAGGCACAACTCCAGCTACGCTATCTCATTTATGTTGATTTATCTTACATGGCATTTAAACTGAAGGCTGAAATTAGAAGCAATTAAAACAAGGTAACATATGTCACTTAGATTAGTTCAGTATATAGCTTTTCATTAGAAGTTGTTAGTAAAGAGCATAAAAAGAGTCATATTTTATCGGCTGGTCTGCTAATTAGCTTGTTTAATTGCCCAAAGGCTATTTTTATGTTAAGAAATAATATGGCAGGGAGAAGATTGGATACAGGGGATCCTTTAGTTCAGTTCACTGTATAGTTGAATAAAACCAATTTATTGCATAATATGAAACACCATCAGAACACTGTTATAAGAATACAGAACAATATGTGTGGAAAAAAAACTGAAGTATCAACATTGATGCCAGCATCATGCAAAGCAATAACCAGCAACTGAAATGTACTTACTGTCTCCATGACAACGGATGGGTCCCACCCTGTAGGCAGCCTCTGACCCCGGCCGCTGGATGTCCCCCAGCACCAGAGACCTGACTGGGAGGGTCTCCTTATGGGTGAGCAAACCTGAGTCATTAGCCCTATAGTAGGTGGAGGAAGAGGAAGAAGGGAAGAAAAAGGGGATGAAGATGGGATTAAAAAAGAGGAAAATGAGGAGGAAAAAGAGAAGCAAAAGAAGGAAGTAGAAAAAGGGTGGGGGAAAAAGAATATGACAGAAGAGAAGGTGGAAGGGAGGATGTGGAGAAGGAAATGATGGAAAGGAAAAAGGAGTGGATAAGAAGAAGGAGGAAGTGGAGGTGGATAAGGAGAAGAAGGATGAGAGGAAGAAGAAAGTAGCACAGAAGTAAATAAAGGCAAAAAAGGAGAAGAAAGAGAGGAAAGAAGAGAAAGAAGAAATGGAACATCAAAGAGGATAATAAGGGGAGGAGGTGGGTTAGAAGATAAAGAGTGGAGGAGGATGAGAAGGAAAAGGACAAGAGGAAAAAAGAAAGTGGTGGTGGGGAAGGAGAAAGACAGGAAGAGGAAGGAGGAGGATGACAAAGAGGCAAAGGTGAAGAAGAAGAGCAGGAGGAAGGAAGAAGATGGCGACAGAGAAGACGAAAGAGGAGGAGATGTAGGAAGGAGCATAAAAGAGGATATAGGAAGGAGTAAAAGATGAAAACGAAGGAGGGGAGAGGGATTATGGATTGGAAGAAGAAGGGGGAGGAAAAGGAAAGCCACAGAGGAGAAGAAGAAGAAGAAGAAGAAGAAGGAGGATGAGAAGATGATGAAGAAGAAGACAAAGAGATTGATTAGAAAAGGAAGAAAGGAGAGCAGGACGTGTGAAAGAAGATAAAGAAAAAGAAGAGAAGGAGGTGGAGAAGATATCAACATAAGAAAGTTGAATGATCATACAGGCAGCAAACTTGTGCCAACCTGAACTCAAACTCAACTGTGTTTCATAAAGGGGGACATACTGTAACACTCAATGTCTTGACTGTGTTCATTTGTTCTCGGATGTTCAAATGAAGACAAGCATTTCAGCTGACACAAGGCTGAGTGATTCGTCTGCACATTCAGCACCACCATTCACTCTCTCTGCTCCATGGTGTTTCAGCAGTCAACGTTGTTTCTATGAATTTTTGTTAAAAAATAAATCTAGGACAGTAGGCACGCACAGCAGTGAATGTGATAAGATACTGACAGCATGAATAAAGTCTATAAGAATAAAGTAGGAGTCGCACAGATTTAGGCAGGGAGATAATAGAAAGAAGGACCCTTTGGCTATGCAGACAGTAGCAGGATTGGTTACAATATGGGGAAAATGGGTCTTACTGCAGAATTGGTCACAGGATTGGGAAAGGTGACCTAAATACAGAATTACTTACAGCATGGATAAAAGGATTTAAATACAGGATTGGATAAAACAAGGAGAGAGATGTTGCCTGTTGTGATGAGAAACATGGAATTCTATCAATGACTTAATTAGATCAGTGAGACAAATTTCACTGAATCACTTAATTGAAGAGTCTCAGAAGCAATAGATGTCTGCAATGTTTTATATCTATACTGAAAAAGAACATTAAAACATTTCTATTCATAGCTGGTCCAACCAAATTATTTACATATGTATTGTTTTTATAGACATTAAAGTTGAGTTATAATGACATTTTTAATCATTTACTAAGGTACAAATGCAGTTTCACCAGTTTGATGGTTAATGCATGCAACATACTGTACAATGTCTACCATGTTCACCATCTTCATTGACCATATTAGCATGCTAAGATTTGCTAAGTAACAACTGCTAAGTATTTGGTAATTAAAGGTATCGGACATATTGGAATTTTGACCCGATGATGGTGCTAGAGGAAAAGTCAGCGTATCACCACCAAGTCAGTAGGATTCGTTCCCTGGGGACCATAAATGTCTCCACCAAATTTGAATGGCAATCGATCAAATAATAATTTCAGTCTGGGCCAAAGTGGTGGACTGACTGACTGACCAACATCGCCATCTCTAGAGCCATGCGCCATACATTGCTGGTCAATGTATATTAAAGTGCAGCTAACCAAACAACACTCTTTATTACCAGTTAACTCTCTGGTAATGCTAACATACTCATCCTAAACTGACAAACACTGCCTCCATTATTTTCCTTTGGTGCAATAGTGCACTCCAAGGTGTCCCAATATGGATATAGGAAAGAACTCGGTGGACCGCACATTGCCTCTTGTGGTGTTATGGTGTTCTTTGCCCCCATCTTAATCTTTTTTCATATTAGGTCACTCAGTTGTAATTATATGAATGAATTAAATGTTTTCTGCATTTCTGTACCGTATGGCAAGACACCTAATCATGCACTATTGCATATTTAATATTAAGAATCAAAAGGTCAGATTCTAAAGACCCATACATTGTGATGAAGAAATACATGAATAGTTTACTGGGTTCATTAATATTTCTGGAGAACTTCCAAACTCTTTCTTGTAAACACTTATATAATGGATTTTAGGACATAGAACCATATTAAAAGGTACAATACCATTGGTCGTGGTCAGCATCACAGTTGCAGTAGTGATTTGAGTCCAGACAGTTGTCCTGCAGGCCACAAGCACACTGCCGGCTGCCCGGCAGAGCCCCGCCCCAGTACGTCTGGACCTGACCTGGACCGGGACCTCCAACCCACCAGCTGAAAGGAGTACCCTCTGAAACACACACACACACACACACACACACACACACACACACACACACACACACACACACACACACACACACTTACATTAATCAATAAAGAGGTAAGATGGTAATGCATCCTACAGTAGCTGAGAGAGAATTGTCATTTATCTATGCTTTCATCACAACACATTTTGAAGATGTATCTGTCTAAGTCGGCACTTGCATATCAAATTGAACATAGAAAGGTCTTCCTGTCTTTTCCCTTCCCCTCTTCTATTTGTGTCTTCCATCTGCCCGTCTAACAGGATTTCAATACAAACCACCACCCTTCTGTCCCTGCTCTTTATTGAACTCTTACAGCCTTGCTGCCCAGCCTTGACCGTGCATCACTGCTGTTCTCTCTGCTAAAATTGGACATAAAATGGGGAGCTATTTTTATGAAGAAAACTTCATGATGATAAGTAGGCTTTGTAGTCATGACCCATGTTAAAACAAGATAGGCTTCTTTCTTCAGTGCAGTTTGAAACTCAAGTATTCTATTTTCCTTTTTATATCAGTAAACATACATTTAGATTATTTTAGCAAGAAGACAAGCATTCATTTTGTGGTAAATGCAGCTTGCATGTTCTTACTTTGAGCCCGTCCACTGTAAACACAATCCATTGAGGCATTTTTTAAATGAAAAAACAACAACAACACTGAAACAAAGCAGCTATTGATTGACTTGAGAAATCAAGTCGTGGTGCAAATAAACCTTTAGCTGCTGCAGTGGAGTGAGGAGGAGAAAATGCACATTTTAAATTTAATTGATGTTTGAATTTGTTTCTAAATGAACTAAATCAGCAATTCACACCTCCCCTCTCTGGCTCCAAATAAAGATCCCTCAGATAAGCTTGCTTTGCATAGAACTTTGTGTCTAGTGCCATTCCCCTTTAAATAACACCGCTCCACCACACCATTCTCCACCATCTCAAACACACACACAACAAAATAACACATACAATAAAACTTACATATCTAACTGTCCTCCAAAATGTTCCATCTCAGTAACTTGGATACAACAGAAAACATCACCGAGCTTACAGTAAGTCTTACCTGGTGTGTTAAGGAGGCGGGACTTCCTGCAGTGGTAGGACAGTTCCTGCTCACAGTGCTCCGATTGGCTGATGATGGATGCTAATTGCTCCTCATCAGAAGCGTAGTCAAAGTGGGTTAAATGTTGGTTTCTCTCAGGGAACGAACGCACTCCGGTCAGTTCTGTGTTATTGTGCTGGATCACCATCCATGACATGTCCTCTGGTGGAGAGACAAAAAGAGGAGAGAGACAGACAGAAAGAGAGAAATAAATACATATGTACTGATATACTGTGTGATCATGTGTAAAGATGTGTGTCTTTGTGTGTTACCTGTCATGTTACAGTAGATGAGCTGGGGTTTGATTGGTCCACTGCCGTCCACATCTATGTGATAATGTCCTGATGTGTTGCCTTTGTGTTTGTACGCCTCACATGACTGTTCATATCTCGCTGTGAAAGAAAATGCAATAAAAGGATATCAACAATAATATGATCTTCTTACTATGTCATTTGTGATGAAGCATTGCCCCTATCAATTCCTAAAAGCAATGTTCAGGACTACTACAATTTCGTCTAAAATGCTGGCTCCATTTCAGTCAGAGACAGTTATGACAAAGAAATTGACAATTTATTGTGTGTAAACTTGAGTTGGCCCTGATCCAGTCTGCCCTTAAGGGGTCACTCTCCTTTTCTGACATGCTCTTTTGCTGTACACCTTCCTCTTGCTCCTATCCTCCCTCTTTCTTTATCTTTCTCTCTGTATGACGTCTTCCAGTCCTCGTTTCTTTTTTTGGTTTCATTTTTCTATCGCTCTACCCTTCTCTGCTTTTCATTTCTATCATTTTTTCTGATAACGCGGATGGAGTTAAATGATTTTACGGTTTGCTCTGAGTATTTCATTCTAGTTCAAATGTTCTGACCTATATAGCAATAATTAGAACTGGTTATATAAAAAAATACATACATTTATTGTATACAAATATTCATACTTTATAGTATAGTTGCTTTCGAGACTAATATAAAAAGGTGTGAGGGAAGTGTTTTAACCCACCCTTTTAAAAACTCTCTCATAGAAATGTTCAATAAGGAACCCCAGGGTTCTTTCCCCAGAATTAAATAACTTTTTGCAAAAAGGTTCATTATTAGATTTGTACAGAAAAACTGTCTTTCATGTTTAAGTTGAGGAAAGGTACAACGCTGTGCAAAGGTTGTCTGCGGTAAACACAATTGTGGCGTTCCCAGTAGTAGCCATTTAATTTAGACATTTCTCTTGCACTTTGACCCTCTCTGTTTCCAAAGAATGAACATATCTACAAACGATAATACATGCATTAAATTATGCCCTAACATGTCAGTAAATGACAGTTAAGGCTATAGCTATTACTGTAGCTAGCCAATTGGTTAACCTTCTAACTACAATAACAGTCAACTAAAAATCAAGCGCTCTGCAACACAATGGCATCTCATAATGGCAACTTAAGTTAATAGTTCTCAAAATAGTTGAACATGTTTTCATGTATTTGCATTTAATTAATCAATAGATTAACTTTATTTATTCATGTGCCTGTATCTACGAGCATGTGTGTGACATTACTGTTGTTTACCAATACTGTGCTTGACGTGATTTGGTGCATTTTATGATAACCTCTTCTAATAACCTGCCTGTAAACTTCGAACCTCTAAACAGCCTTTAAGACTTTAAAATTAAATGGAAAGCTAAATTACTCAGTATAATAAAGTACTAACAATCTGTTTAGTCTATTCCCGATTGAACAGGGCTAATTAAAGTTCTGAAACACAAAAGGAAACTATGTGTTAGGGGACATAGGCAATGAAAACATGTTTAGAATAATGTTTTAATCCTGTTCTCTATTAATCTATGGTTCATTTACAATTTGTTAGATGTTCCTTCATCATTCGGTATTCGATATTTCATTCAAATATCAAATGTTGCACTAAGAGAGACTAAGGAGACTCTTTCTGTGTACATATTAAAAGTTTTGAGAAGTAATTCATTAAGTGTGTCTAACTTTTCATGTCTTTTATTGTAACTACTTTGAAAGCTACTCTAATGATTTTTTTTTATATATATATTAACAATTGGTGAAATAACAATGTGTTTGTGAAAGGTGTTGTGCTTAATGATGAACCCATAGAGAATTTTCAACCAGTTCCTCCTCTTCCTGTTTTGTTTTTAATGCCCACAAAATCTGTACTGTTTTGGTTCACTCTTTCGTCTCACATTGCCAGACCTTCCTCCACAGCGCTGCGGAGGAGGGTCTGGCTAGTCCACACAGCAATCCGTGATGGGAGAAAAACGTGCTCTGGTTTATTGGCATTTCTTTAAACCAATCACAATCGTCTTGGGCGGTGCTAGGCGCCGAGCGAAGCTATCACGGATAGTCTAGCTAGCTGTCTGGATTTACCATGCAGAGATAAACATAGTCCTCATAAATCCACCAGAGTTTAAAATTACAACACAAAGAAAGCAGAAGATAACGGGACATCCGAGAACGAACATCTGAAAAGAGTGACATCGGAATTTCTGGCAGAACGAGAGCAATCGCAACAGTGGAACGTCGGGGATATAGACTAGTTCACTCTTAATGTTACAAACAGAAAAAGCCACTGTACGCTATGCGCCCAGCACCAAACAACAAACAGACAATGTTACTGTAACTACTAATGGGTGAACATAGTTGAGCATTTAGCAACTAAAGAGCCAGATATAGATCTCTCAGGAGTCTCAAAAACAGAGTTATAGAAGAGTGAATATCGTGCAATTTCTGTTCACTTGATGTGTCCAAAAACACGACTTAAAATGAACATTAACATGAATTTAAAGTCTCTTTATCTACTGAAGAGGTAAATAGGCAACTGTTTGGCAACACATTCATCATAACAACTTTATAAGGTGATACTTTGTCTTTAATTTGACTGAAACTGGTCCTTCTTGCTGACAATGACACAAAAAGAAAAAAACACTTTAATAACTAATATTTACATCATTATATTTTAGGCTTCAAGCATTTTAAAGACCTGCAAATGCCCTGTTGCTGGTTGCTTACAGCTGTGGCAGGTGGCTCCTCTGTAGCCGCTGTTGGAGCAGTTACAATGGAAGGTGCTCCATGACTGAGTACATCTACCTCCATGTTTACAGTGACTGGGGGAGCACCTGGGAGAAAGACAGAGACAGTGATAGAGAAAGGGAGAGAGAACCTTAGTTTCTGTCAAAAAGTTGTCAAAAACAAAGTTTCTCAAGGATGTTGGTATGAAAAGGAACAACAGGCCTTCAGCACACCTGCCTGTTCTGGTGCGTAGGAGGGACCTGAATAAAAGCAGTCCTAAAACAAAAAAAAAGTTTCAGTCTTTTAAACAAAAACTTCATAAGTCTTCATTTTCATGTCAAGTGGTGCACATTCTGAGAGGAAGCTGAAGTTGAAACATGACTTTTTTTCGAGGCACGGAATAACATTATTTTCCTTAGTCTCCCGTCTGCTGATATGCTCATAAGATGCACACAGGACATTTTCCTTTTTGTCTTTTTAACAGCTTATAATCAAACTTTTCTTTTTATTTTGCGACCCGACCCCGGATAAGCGGATGAAGATGGATGGATGGAAATCCATGAGATACTGTTTTTAAAATTAATTTCTGCCTTTTTATTCTTTTGCTTAGGCATCAACTTTTTGGCCAATCACTCTCTGCTGTATTGTTTATGACTGTGAATGTTTACACTGAGTCATGTATTTAAACCTTGACATTGGAGTCTCCACAAGATCTGTGATTGTTTGGCTGCACAATGAGTTTGTATAGTGTCCAATCTAAAAGGGTAATCCCATGCTTTTCTGTGGTAGAGATTTCAAAATTCCCCCCAACAAAAGTTACTAATAAACTATCCATCCAGTGAATGATGTCCATAGTGTTTCCCACATTATGTATTTGAGGTTGAAGTGGTGCTTTCAGAGGTGAGGGGATGTAATTTGCTGTTAAGGGCCTATAACATTAAACATGTATTGTATATTTAGCCAGGACCAAGTGCAATTTAATCAACTCTAGTTGAGTGCTAATAAGCCAATTTGTAATTTGCAGTCACATGGTAAGAATCTACAACACACAATAGCACTGCATTACAGTGATTCTAACATCCAATATGAAGAATGTGGTTTTCCAATGTATACAATCTCACATCAATGTACAATTCCAGCAGTGTTTGACTGTTATAAAATAAATACAAAATAAACAAATAAATAAAATATATACAAAATATAATTGGGTGAGCCAACAATACAGTCAATTCCACACCAGTGGAAAAATACTGGTCCATACACTCATAAAGAAATAGAGCATAACTTTTGTTGCTCAGCAAACAGCTTGGGCTCAGATTTATTTCCTGTAACCTTCCATATTAGCAAACACTAATTTTAACACTAATGTGCTGTCACCACACACAATCACATACATGCTGTACAGCACTTCTACACCTGTGAGTATCCTTATTGACTTGTCCTAAATTACCACCATAACTCTATTCCTATCCCCAATCATTACCTTAACCTCACCCAAAATGTACCCACTCTCAAGTTCTATAAATCCCTTCAGTTCTCACAAAGATACAAGTACAAGAGAGCCATATAGATACTCCTCCTGGAGCAAAGCCAAATATCCAAAATGATGAAAGAAAGTAGGTAGTCAGAGGATTTAGGAAATAGGCAGCATGGACGGTGCAGGATGGAAGGGGAGAAAAGGTAAGGAGGAAGAGGTGAGACACAGGGCTGAGGGTGATGGAGTGAAAGAAAGATGAAGTGAGCAGCAGCGAGATGGAGGCAGTGACTGGATATTTGGACAGTGAACCTGAGGAAATGAGGTCAGGGGACTATAGCCAGAGAGAGACTGGACCAAAAAGGCGTAAAAGGCCAAACAATATTAAACCTAATTTCCTCTGTAAATTAATTGGAGGCCAACCACATACACAATTTACCACCAGGCCACTCCTTCTCAGGCTCCAGAATCAACACCCAGAGAAAAGACTTTATCTTCATTGTAAGAGTAGACAAAAAGAGACAAATACTGTATCTGTGCATGCACTTATTTTGCTGGATTTTTCATCATCCACTTTGTCCCTACTCCCACTGCACTCGCCAAAAGTTGGGAAAATGCAACTTGGCTTGGCAAGAACCATCTGCGGTCACAGGAGGCCACTCTTTCCTGCAGCATTGGTGGAGTTTTTTGTCATTGTCTCAACATCCAGTTTGCTGTTGGCAGAGTAGCGGAGCATGCATCCTCAAACAGGAACACAGAGAGAGAAAATTACAGAGGTTCAGAAACACAAGCCTGGGTCAAACGGTGAACTGCATTGTAGCCCGTATTACCAAATCTATTATAAGTCTTTTCAGGGCTAGAAAGTTTCGAGTTTTACAAACACTTTGTCCTCTATAAATCTCTGGAGGGCTCCTAGCTTGACTAACAATTTGCAATGCAATGTGACAGCATACTGCACCACAGCTCAGATCACAGGACTCCTGGATTAACTGGAGTGAAAAGACTTTGTAGTTGACAGTGTCCTAGAACTTAGCTTGGATCACAGGGCTTGCATCCAATCTCCCCTGGTTTCTATTACTGCCTCTGGCTAAACCACAACAGCTCAGCCCCCCATCTACACACTATTACTGGACAGGTAGACTGGGATGTCCTACAAAGACTTCAAATAACTGCTGTCTGCTGAACAGTGTGAGAAGAGAGAGAGAGAGAGAGAGAGAGAGAGAGAGAGAGAGAGAGAGAGAGAGAAAGCGGAAAGATATGTATTTTAATGCTTTCAGTCCGCTCTGCACCTGGTCCTGGGAAAGCTGCCACATCACACACACACACACACACACACACACACACACACACACACACACACACACACACACAGGTGAGTTTGGGGATGACACAGGAGTGTGAAGTGTAATATGTGGGTATGTGTGATTCTCTGGTCACAGGGAGCAACAAACGTCTTGAAGTCGCTGACAGTCAGACAGATACACAGACAGTCAAACAAAACAAGAAGACTGGACCTCTTGGTGACCTGTGTTTCTTTTTATTTATGAATGTGTGTGTGTGTGTGTGTGTGTGTGTGTGTGTGTGTGTGTGTGTGTGTGTTTTGACAAGGTATATTATTAAGTTGTCAGGAACCTGACAGAAGCAAAGAGGTCAGAATTACTGCGTTCAGACAGTTTCATCTATCTCGTTTCATCTATCACACACACACGCACACACACACGCGCGCGCGCGCACACACACACACACACACACACACACACACACACACACACACACACACACACAGTGAGGAGAGAGGTCGGCAGGAGGGAGTAGTAAGTTCAGAGACTTCATAGCCTTGGAAAGCAAGTGTTTCCTAAAGGTGTCAGTATGCTTCAAACAAAGTGCTTGTTCAAACAAAGTCTGAAACCGCCATGTCAGATTTTGGAGCTGTCCAACAATTTTTGTAATTATCCAAAACTGAGAATCTGACAAGCCACTTCTCTCGTTTTTTTATTCTTTACACAACTGCTTCCGCCACTTTTTGTACGTACAGCCAAATGCACACAATTAATGCCATAAGGAAGAGAATATCCAAAGATGTACACCATTATACCCATTCATATGATTTATTGTTTTGTACCCATCTCTAAGGTGGCAAACTTTTAGCCCTGTCTTCAAGCGTGGCAATTTGTAAAACCCATGCCAATGCATGGACGAAAGAAACTAGTTTGTTTAATGCATACTCCGACCTGCGTCACGGTAGGCAGCCACTGCGCCCAGCCCAAGAAATGTAGCTCAGCGTAAATTCTGTCAGGGAGACTTCAATTACGTTATCTCTCTTCTCTTTAACTGATCAGCTGGGTGGTGGGTGTTACGTTTCTGTAAACCAATCAGAATTGGGAACGTATGTTCAAGCCAATCACAGCATGACTACCAGTGTCTAGACTCCATTGGGGGATATGTTTGGTTTTCCTAAACCTTAGAAATGTATAGCTACCCCTTTTACAATGGAGTCTAATCTCCAAAGTTTATGTATGTACTTAATTTGTACTTATAACTTACTAATAAATGTTTGCATATCTGCAACGAAGTCTCGCCTGATTGAAATACTCTGGCACAGAATACCCTGGAAAACCACAATTTGTCATTTTTACACCTCAGTTTCTAAGCTTTAAAGGTGCTGTTTTCCCCTTTTCCAGTCTTTATGCTAAGCTAGGCAAATCCTAGCTTCATATTCAATTGACAGATGATGATGAGAGTGGTATCACTCTTTGTTTATTTATGTACACATTTACATTAATTTAACTAAGATAGAAACTTAAGAAACTTGTGTCCTCCTCCATAATGTTTTTTTTTTTTTTTTACACAATACTCGTGACATCATGACGTATGATTCTTGTTCCTGGAAGCCAGTTCCTAGAACTTCAGTTAGTCACAGCTAGAATTTATGACTTTATAATCTTCTAATCTGACACATTGACCATCGTAACAGAGAACCCAGCATTAATCAGTAGCAGGACCTGAAGCTCGCTGCCAATCCCTAATTGTATAGCTATGCTCTGTTAGGGTATACTTAACCTCTATTCACTCCATGATAACTTAGGAAGAACCTTCTTCCCATTTTGTCTTTGATAATTACTTTAAGTGAACGAGGAGATGAAATACATTTGCCTCTCAGTACTAATTAATCCACTTAGCAGCACTTACAGTAAGTCTTTCCATCTCTCTTCAGGAAGGCAGTTAGGTGTAGCCGGTGTGCTAAGTGGCCAAGAATGTAAGTTTTGGATTAATAAATGGCTACTGATTAATCTTGGGCCTCAGGGAGGGATTTTTTCAACATGATCTTTTTCATTCCGTGTTATAAACAAGTCATTTAGCCACCCCAGAGAGATTGTTCAGATTTGGAAACTAACAAGTGTGTGTGTAGAAGGAGGAGTGTGGAATTACATTTTAAAGTTTTTTTTGCCAGACTTTCCTTCACGGGTGATTTATTTGATTATATCCTCCCCCAGATGTTTTACTTGATTAAAAAGCCCCAGTCAGCAGGCTACCAGATGGTATATTTTGAAATCACGAATGTTCTTTGCATCCCCTTAATTATAATGTAAGGGGACACCTATTAAAAGCAATACTTAATAGTGAATGTGTATTTTATTTCTATCTGAGTACACACTGATAATTGTTAAGAACTTGTATGCTGTACAGAAAAATGCACCCATTATAAAGCACATGTAAATACATCTCTGTTATATGAATGGGTTTACAAGGATACAAATATGTCTGAAAATGCAGTAAACTCTGAAATGAGAGTCTGGATGCTGCTACAGCACTGTCCAAGGTCCTGAATCTGCAGTTAGTCAGCAGCAAGAGAGCTGTCCAAAGCACTACCTTCTGTCCTCACTGACAGCCACTAGGATGCTCCAGCCAATTATTTCATCATTTGGTAGCTTGAATATACTCTGTGCTCATTTTGTTCTGGTTGCTGAGTCTTGAGTATGCCTCCCCAGTTTACTCCCTTGTCTCTCTGTATCTCTCAAACAGCTCAGTTAAAGAAGAAACCTAGCAATATTCTATCATTTTGTTATTATCAACACAGCCTATAAAAAGGCCAAAACCAACAGGGTATTTGTCTATCTGGTTCTCAGCCCATTTGTTACTATTGAAAGTGTATGCAAACGAATGCATCACTAATATATACTTTCATTTTTTTTTTTTTAAGTAAAAGGCATATTTGTTGGGTTCTATTTTCAGCTGCAGGTTTGGTATAATAGTTAGTATTTATGGCAGCAGCACAGTGTATGTGAGACTGACTGAAGATACACCACAATGGCCAAGTTTATAGTATAGGAGTTCAATGGAGTTCAACATAAGCTAAATTAAGCTACGTCAGACTTTTGGATGACACTTGTTAGTAGGATCATAAGATCTGCAGACAATAAGTGCTTCTTTCTGCACGTGGGCTCTCAACTTCCTTTAAAGAGGTCCAAACCAGAAGCAAAATGCAAATAAATTAGTACTTACTGACTTACTATCACTGTTTTAACATATCCCAAATCGACTGTGGAAACCACTTTGAACCAAATCAACACACAAAGCAGAGGGACATCAGCAGAGAAGTTAATGAGAGCAATCGGCCCAACACACAGTATGCATGTAAACTGCAATGTCAATGTCAATTTTATTTGTATGGCACCTTTCATTACACATAACCCCAAAGTACTTTACATTAAAAACAGCCTACACAGTAAGCAGTGAAACAAATCAATTCAGATGGTACTCTACTGGAGACTAACCTGTCAATGATGCCGCACATATCAATCTGCAAGTGGCTGTAGTTTCCCAGCAGCCTTTGTTGCACCTTAATCAGGTCAACAGTTTGGCCATCCAGAGTCAAGAGACGCATACAGCCCTGAAACACTTTGAAGGGGTTCCTACACTCCTGTCTGCTCTCCTGAACATGGCAGCCTGAGGAAAGAAACACATGATGCTCAATCAATGGTTGGGCTACAGCTGTGTACTTGTTTATATGCTGTTTACTTGGTAGGACTACCCATAAACATGGAATTAAATTTATTTATAGTGAGTGCTACAATTACAATACAGAGACATCTATTGTACTTTTTACTCCACTACTTTTATTTGATACGTTTAGTTACTGTACTACTTTGCACATTCAGATTAACAATACAAAATATAATCAACAAATAAAATGTTATCTATTATCGTAGGCTGCAACATTAATGTGATGTACACATTAATGTATAAATCATTATAATCCAATATTACAATATGCATTATATTATGGGCCATTCTGCATAATGAGTCATTATACTTTGTGTACTTATATTTGATGCTAAAATTGTTAAAAAAAATTTTTAATGCATGCCTTTTACTTGTAGAAAAGTATTTCTACTTCTTCCACCGTTGTATCTAGCTGCTGTTGGGTTTCTCTCCAGAGGAAAATATCTGATGAGACTTATTTTTGATTCTCTGTTTACCTTCATCTAAGCCGTTAGCATAGGCAGACCTGAGGTGGCTGTCATATAAAACCCACTCTTCGCCAAAGCATGTAAATGAGCTCCATTTCTTATCCATCAAAGATTCATGCTTGAGGTTGATCCTGGATGGTGGCAATCTGTGGCCAAATACAGAATTACTACTCCGGGCTCTGCGTAGCTCTAATTAAAGTCAGGGAGGGGAGGAAAGATGAGTCACTGTTTACTGTCGCTTTAAATATTAGGAGCTCAAAAGAAGATTTAATTGGAGCAGTTTTCCTCATGGAAGTGACATTGACTCAAGGGGGATGCTTTTGAAATTCTATGTTTCACTTTGAGGATTAAAATCACTTAAAAACTGATCCTTAATCTTAAAGGTGAACTACCATGTGACTTGTGTTGTGTTTGGAAAAGCGGCTGTTAAAGGCCACAATCTTATTAAGAGACAATGAGATGTGTGTAGTGGGTTAATGTTTGCATCTACAGCATACATAGCCCTTTATTTGTGTGAGCTAGAGTATGTGTGGACTAACTGGAGGGAGAGTAAGCACTGCAGAGACAGGAGAGGGGGGATTGAAAGAGAGCTTGAGATAAATTAAAAGGGAAGGAATAAGGAATGCATCGAGGAAGGAAAGAAGAGAAAAAAGGAAACCGGGAAAGAGGTAACTTGAAAAAAGAAGAGAAGAAAGATAATGTGAAGAAAAGGAAACTTCAAAGAAAGAGAAAGGAAAGAGGAGGAGGGAGTGGAGAGGGAGAGACTAAGCAGCTTTATGGCTTTATCCCCTCTCTGGGTGGCACTAAACCTTCAAAGTAGATCTGGAGATGATAATTATTACCCGAGTACCTCCGTGAATTTAGAATTTCATCCTAAATGTCCATGTCAGCAGTTTTCCCATCTTCAGGTCTACTTGAGGTACAATTTAAAATGTAGCAGATAGCTACAATGACAGTGAATCAAGGTTTTTTTTTTTTTTTAACAGCTAACAAAAAACAGATAGAAACAGTACACATAACACTTTTTTTTTATGTCTTCTTACCACCGAAGAAGAGTTGACTATCTGTGGTTAGAGGAAGCGGGATGCTGGTGTGGACGGTGGATCCTTCGTCTTTGTCCACTGTGATGCTCAGATGATCTTGCCTGGAGGTCAGCTCCACAGAATGCCACTGACCATCATTCAGTCCTGAGCCTTTATGGACACACACTTTTTATTTATTTTTTTTACTTACTATTTGACTATATGAGCTATGATTTTATTTTGTTTGCTGTCTGGGTTTGGCTGCAAATCTGAATCATGACTCCTTTTTTTAGTTCATATATCAGTTATGATGAAGGTGATGTAGAGCAGTATAGAGTTGTGATTTAAGTATGGGATAAGTTTCAGTGTTACACTTGAATTACTGCGAGTAGCCTGGAGGAATATGACATTTCGAGACTTTAATGAGCCAGACGCAACATTTTGATTATATCAAAACATCTTAAATCAAGGTCCACTTCTTAACTTTTACTGGAGCTTTTTACTTCCAACCACATCTCACAGTCTTCCACTGCAGGCAGAGTTTGGCTTTCCACCATATATGACCACCTCTTATCATGTGACCGAAGCTCCGTACTTAGGTAACATGATGACAACTGAGCAAACTGTCCACTGAGGAAGACTCTGACATGCGGTTTAAGGTAAGTAAAGTAAAGCTAGTAAGTGGACCTTGATAATACTGTTTAAAAGCCCAATAAACAACTTTCACACTAAAAAATTTTGATTGAAATGTAGTGTTAATTTTTTTTACTGCGGTTTCATACGCCTCACAAGAGCGAATAATTTGCAAAATGTAGAGCGCAAAATAAGGTGCATACAAAACGGCTAACTAGGATGCTATGGAATACATCTGGTTCTAATTTTTTTTTTGTGCTTAGATAGAACAAATTTGGGGAGGCTCTTTAAAATACTGTCAGAAACTTAAAGCCTAATTCTTCCCAATTTAGAATATGTTGTTGTTTCAGTAGGTTATACTGTAACCCAGATTAATAGAATAGGTACACATTAAATAAAACACCTATAGCATAAATTTAAAATGTTTCCAGATGTTTCCCTCAATACTGTATTGGTACACCGTAAGTGCAAGTAATTAATTCATTAAATAACATCGTAAATTAGGAAGAATTATGCTGCACGTTGTGGGCCATAATTTGCTGGCATTTTATGTTTATGTTTAAATCTGAGCTATGAGAACATGTTATGACATCTCTGTTACACAACGGAAAAACGCCGTCAACAGATTCAGACCTGCTAAATCACGATTGGACCAACCTGCGCTGAGCTCCAGCTGGGCCCTGCCAGCTTTAGTGATCTGCAGGCGGAGTCTGGCCTCACTCAGGTACAGCCAAACTGAACCATCTTCCTGAGGGAGGTCAAAGGTCAAGAGGAGCCCCGCCTTGTTCCACGTGCGAAACTGCAGCGCCACTGAAACAACCCCTGATGACCACGATGTCAGTCCTGGCAACCGCAGGAAGCTCTTGGAGTCGGTGAACGTCACAGCGACTGAAACTTGCTCAGCACAAGAAAAGGTCACATTGCCCTGAAAAAGAGAGGAAGGAAGGGAGAGAGAGAGACAGAGAGAGAGAGTGACAGAGAGAGAGAGAGAGAGAGAGAGAGAGAGAGAGACAGAGAGACAGAGAGAGAGAAATGATTATGAAAGAGATAATAAAACATGAATATTCATTGGTTGCAGAGGCTGACTCGGTTTGACTCGATGTCACAGAGGTCTCATCAGCAGCTCTCTGAAAAAGGACATCTGTATTACCATATTGATATTAGCTGAGCAGCTAAAATAAGCTACAAAAAAAAAAAAAAAACGTGGAAGCATCGGGGTCACACAGCGCTTGCACTAGCTTTCAGTGTATTTGTCTAACACATCCTTATCCCACCATGGCATCAGGGAAATAAAAATGATTCAATGGAGGAACTGTTTTCAGAAAAGTCCGATCCAATGTTCTGAAGCATGATTTTAATCTTCATTACAAATTACAAAAACTAAATTACCTATGGAGACAAATAAAGATACTCAGCACAATGGATATATGATATAGTTAGTATAATGTATTCAGGGAAATCTCCTATACCAAACGTAAACTGAACATTTATTAAATAAACTTTTGTTGTGACTACTATACATCAGAAAGTGCCAGTTTCTCTCTTTCCCTGCTCACTGTCTCCTCATTTTCATTCTCCACATCCTTCCCTCTGCGATTTCTTCTCAACTTTTCTTCTCTAGGTTTTGTTTTGCTTTAGGCTTTGCTTTAGGCACACTGGTGATGATAACAGGTGTAAAAATGAAGAGGATAATGATGCAGATGATAAAAATGACGGTGACAATAATAATCGTGACAGTGACCATTAGCATAATAATGACATGGATGCAGAAAAGGGGAGAGGAGAAAACAGTGGGAGGAGGATCACAGAAAGTCTGAATCGAACTAAACTTTAGTTCAATTGAGTTTCTCGTCATGGCAGTATTTGATTATAATGCCATTAAAGGATATAAATAACTGAGAAACTACAGGACGAAAACAAGGCTTTATCTTACCTTTACCATCATGAAATGGTGAACACTGGATGGCAGATTTCCATTATGATAATCCAAAGATGCAGAAACACAATAACTTACCACCACAGAGACCTGGGGATTCTTCTCTTTAGCCAGGTGTATCAGGTTGAGGTCATTGTAGAGCAGGTTTTCCAGGCAGCCATGGAAGTTTTTGTTGGACAGGATGGGTTTCTGAAGTCCATGGCCCTGGACAGCTCCAAGACTTAGCTGCACAAGAAAACAACACACGTAAGTAACCATCACCCCCTTCAGGATTCAAAGGTTACTTAAGTTTTAGTCCAAATCCACGACGTTCCACTTCCGGGATTGGTCCGTTGCCGCCGGAAATATCGCCGGATTTTCGACTGGATGTCTGTTACGTTCCGCTTTCTTTGTGTTGGAATTGTAAACTCTGGTCGATTTATGAGGACTGTGGTTAACAACTTCCTTCCCGAGGCAATTTTGCAGTGGCACCGTGGCTCCGTCTGGCACCAAGCGCTACCCAAGACCAATAAACCAGACCACGTTTTTCTCCCATCCCAGAATGCTGTGTGGACTAGACAGACATTTCTCCGCGGCGCTGTGGAGGAAGGTCTGGCAAAGCGAGACTACTTAAAGGGATACTTCACCGATTTAGCATTAAGCTTTGTATCAGCAGAAACACAGTAGTATTTTTGAATGACCGTGCTTCCCTCCCTCATGTCCCCCTGAGAGGGGAGATCTCTGTATTGTGGGTCTGGAAAAGTTTATACCGATGACGCAACAATCGTTTTTCCAGAGGCAAAGGACTACAGCCGGTACTTCCGCATAGCCCATAGGGCGTCAAAAAACGAGCGTTAGCCATCTTGAATCATCGCTTAGCTTCTCAGCAGAAACAGATTTATTCATCCTGAAGGAAATTTTAGAACAACAATTATGTGCATTCAAACTACCGCACACATGTACCACCGGGATACATTGCTAGCCGGTAAGGGGATATCCTCAGTGGTGTGGAAAGTGGGACGAGGGTAGGAGTTGGAGCTAGGTGGAAAGCTAACGCTAGCCAGCCACCTGTGCCAGGCTTCACCTGCTACGGAGACCAGCACCTCAGCCTGCGGTGCCGCCAGCCGCAATACTTGACAGGCTTCGCCTGCTACGGAGACAAGCACATCAGCCTGCGGTGTTGCTCGATGACGCTAACCGGTAAGGGGGTATCCTCAGTGGTGAAATGCGGAGGATGTCCCTAGCTCATACTCCGAGCTAGGTGGAAAGCTAACGCTAGCCGGCCACCTGTCCCATCAATCCTGCTTGCAAGTGTCTCTTTGGACAACAAACTGGACTACATCCAACTTCAACGAAACTCCCAACGCGAGTTCAGAGACTGCTGTGTTTTTGTTGTTGTGGAAATATGGCTGAACAACAGTGCTGCTCTGTCATCGGGTAAGACTAGCTAGTGGAGGTGGGCTTTTTTAACACGGACTGTTGCAGAAATGGGGTGCTTGCATCCAACTAACTGTTAACCTCTGGTGGAGTTTGTGACTGTTGATGATGAGACCATTCTACATTCCACGCAAATTTACGGCTGTGTTTATACTCTGTTTACAGCCTACCAAGCGCTAGTGCTAGTATGTGTTAGCTGTGTTAGTTAACTTTACGGAGCATATAATGTGTTTCATAAGTCGTTTTTATATAATGTCGTTTTTACATATTTGAATTGTGTAACCACTTGAGCTACGGTGAAACGTTGTTTCGTGTATATGGTTGAAATGACAATAAAACACAGTTGAATTGAGTTGACCGTTTCACTGTCTGTCTGTCTGTAAATGGTAGGCGTGGCTTGGGAGTGGACTCAGAGCAGCGAAGCAAGTGCATTCTGGGATTTGGTGTCTTTCATCCACATGAGCCAAAAACACATTTCCTGGCTTTTCTCGGCCTAGAAGGAACCAATTTAAAAAAAAATTCACATTTATACTACATAAGTGACCCAATTTAAAGATATATTCAGCTTTCCAGCGGTGAAATATCCCTTTAAGTTTTGACATGGATAAAAAACATCCATTCATATCCATATCCAAGTTGTGTTCTTTTATTTAGTGCAATCCTTAACTACGTGTATTTTATTTTATAATACGGCATGTGCAATACCCTCTCAAGTGGACGATCTCTTGTATTTTTCCTTGTCTATTGGATTTTTCCTGTCCTAAAGTACATTGTTGACTTGTTGTATAAATACTGTCATGTATTGTACTGTCTGTTTTGTACTGAATGATTGACAAGTAATGAATCTGTTTGTATGTAGCTATTGTTAGCACCTTTGCACAAGACAAATTTCTTTCGGGACTTATAAAGTGTATCTTATCTTAGATACATTCTCTTTACTCATAGACTCAGTTTGCTCCAGTTTGCTCAGTATTGCAACCAACATAAACTCAAGCTGTCCATAGCTGCCATATTCCATAACTGGACAACACTGGAGTGCCACTTTAAACCATGTGTGTTTGTGTGCTGAAATGTTTCTCTCACCTGGTGAATGTCCCAGTGGCTGAGCTCAGCTGGTATGTGAACCTGATGAGTGTTTTTATCCACGGTGAGGTTGAGGTGAGTGCTGAGGCTCTCCAGCTTTACATGGTGCCAGTGCTGGTCATCCAGCAGACTGCCTACAGAAACAAGAAGCTGCCCGCCAGAGGTCGAACTCACACCTGCAAGAGAGTTGGGGATGTGAAAAATAATAACTTTTGTTGTTGTTGATGGTGGCTGAGCAATGACTCCAGCTAATGCAGAAATCCTCATATGTGCATTTCCTCAAGGAACTTTTTTCCTGATGTGTAGGCTACTTCCTCGAAGAACAGGTCAGGGTCAGCAAGGACAAATACGCTTTTTAAAAATACTTGGCAGTAGGAAACCCTAAAGGAAGGTTCATCTTTGATTTATCACAACAAAAAGTCGTGCAAACGTTGCCGCTTCAGTGGAATATTTTCATCTTTGCTTCAAACAGGTAGCGGGTCACTGGTGTCAGCCTCTCTAATTAGAGAGCGCAGATATCTGCATGCTGGCTGGGAGGAGGACCGAGCATGGTAAATGATGAGGCTGCAACATGACAGCAGGAAATAATTAATGAAAGATCCAACACCAGCAGGTCCAAATTGTTGGATCCATCTTTACATTCCCCTAATGAGTTGTAAGAGAAAAAAGTTTCTGCTGACAGAAGGAGCGAAATACACAAAGTCATTAATTATGGAGGGCATTTTCTTCATAGATACAAAGATACATAGATGGATAGATAGATTAAAATACCTCGTGTCCAGGGTTGCATTTAAAGGAGTAGTTTGACATTTTGGAAAATACTTTACGTTAAAGCCCCCATGTTCCCAACCAGCGTCTTGATGGAGTCCTAGATAGGGTGACCAGACGTCCCCGGTTTCCGGGAACAGTCCCCGGTTTCGCTGACCTGTCCCCGGCTGGAGCTGTCCCCGGAAATGTCCCCAGTTTTCACTGTGACTGACAGACCCGAAATTGGAATGAAAGAAAGAAAACATTGACCAAACGTATAGTCGCGCACCCTACACGCGCAAGTTCAAGACAGCCAGAGCAAGCGCTGCTCAGAGCTGTTCTAGAATGCCCATATTTTACGATGCTAAAAGTTTATTTACATGGAGTCTGGTGGGTTTAGCGAACGCAATTTCGGCGACTTTTTTAACACTTCTTTAACAGAAAGGTCGACCTCCTTAGAAATCCTTTCCATAATGTCAGACATCTGAGCCTGTCAGTGGCAAAACGAGCACTTTTATGAACGTAAATACAAGCTGGACAATTGTCCTATTAACTTACATTGTAGCTTGTTTCGCCATTGCAGACTGCAGCGATCTCGTTTAATACTGGACCAATGTAAAAGAAAAATATTTCCTCTAGTTTTAATTGTATCCAATACTCAATGAGCTGTTGCATAAACAAGCCCAGGGTGAAGCAATAAAGCAAAAGCTGTCAGATAAATGTAGTGCAGTAAACATTACAACATTTCCCTTTGAGGTGTAGTGGAGTACAAGTATGAAATAGCAGCAGGGGCGATTCTAGGATCAGACCTTTAGGGGGGCTCAGCCCCTAATGAGAATGTGACACGGATATAGTGCATGCAAAAGTGTTAATCTGTGCCATGAAATTACCAACTTCTTCACAACCGCACTCCTGCTCTCCCTCTGACAGATAGAGACTCAGCCAAAGGCGTGAGTTTGGCACAACCACCTCAACCAGAATCTAACTTTCCAATGATATTAGCACCAATTGCTGTGACAAATGGTTTGCGAGAAAATTAACATTGAATTTACATGAAATGTTATCATATTTGCATTCTGCATAAATCTCTGCACACCCATTACTCTCTGTGAAATATCTCACAAACTATTCATTCAACACATGCATCGGTACAGCAAGCGGTTCCCGGGTAATCCGGTTTTGAAATTGCAACAAAATTTCTACATGGTCTTCAACTTTGGGCCAAAATTCTACTGTATTATCATGTAAACTATTTATGTCAGCACAGACATTTTTGTAAATTGCTTAGCCCGTGTATCCCACCATAATGGTTATTATATTGCCAGATTCCAGACAATCCCATTTACTTATATATATCCCACTTACAAATATGAATATGATATATAATGATAATATATGAATACTGTATATATTTCTAGTGGTATGCTAGTGACATTAATGCAAAAATATGAAGAATTTATGCTGCAAGCACCGTTGGACGGGCCCTCGCGCCTTAGCGCGCGTCAGGGTTACTGGCGGACGCCGCTCCTTGTGACTGTGCATTTGCGCTGCACTCAGACACTGCAAATCGTCACCAATGAAAAGGGAACTCCGTGCTGAGTTCAATGATACGTCACACAAGACTCTACGTCATACAGTTCATTAGCTGTGACAGAGGGCGTGGCTAAAGCATTGAGGGTGGGCCAAACCATGACCAATGAAAACGGAACTCTCTGTTGAGTTCAATGATACCTCACACAATAGTATACAAGAAACGGGTCATTAGTTATTAAAGGAGGCGTCCCTTAAGCATATTGGGCGGGGAAAACCATCATTAATGAAAAGGGAACTCTATGCTGAGTTCAACCTCACACAAGACTCTACCTTAAACGGGTCATTAGTTATGAAAATTGGGCGTGGCTAATGCATAGGGGGCAGGTCAAACCATCACCAATCAAAAAGGAACTCTCTGCTGAGTTCAATGATACCTCACACAAGACTCTACCTTAAACGGTTCAAAAGCCATAAAAGGGGGCATGGCCTGAGTACATGGGCATGGTTAAAGTGTAGGGGCCGGCTCAGTATCACAAGTAGACCACACATTTTAAGTTGCATGTAAATCGGATGATGTTTGTCATATAAGGCTGACTTCCTGTTGCCAGCGGGGGGGCGCTATGACCAAAAGTCAATATTGGCCTGTATATGTCCTCAGGCCTGGACTCTTGTTGATTGTGGGAAATTTCAAGCAGATATGACAATGTACACTGTAGTTACAGCCACTTTCTCGTTCATCGCTAAACACTCAAAATGGCTGCCACGCCACGCCCACACCGTCTGACGAAAAGTTTTTCTTTTAATACATTTTCATCTTTAAGGTGTTGAGATGGTACATACCAAATTTGAAGTCCATCGGATGAAATCTCTAGGAGTTTGTTAAAGTCTAGCACCTTGACTTTTAGGCCTACTTCCTGTTGCCACTAGGGGGCGCTATGACTTTGAGCCAATATTGGCATGTATATGTCATCAGGTTTGGACTCATATGAATCATGAAACGTTTCGAGCCAATTGGACAATGTAAACTGAAGTTACACCCACTTCCTGTTTCGATGGCGAAACGCACAAAATGGCCGCCCCGCCACGGCCATGCCCTATGACGAAAAGTTTTTCTTTTAATAATTTTTCATCTTTAACGTCTTAAGATGGCACAGACCAAATTTGAAGTTGATCGGATGAAATCTGTAGGAGGAGTTAAGTAGTAAACAAACATAAAGGAGTAAAGTACGACACATGGAAATGGCCAAAATCACACTAATTTGGAACTTTCAATTCAAAATGGCGGACTTCCTGTTGGGTTTAGGGTAAGGCTCCAATGTAATGTAATGTCTTTTTTGTACGTCTTGACATGCTACATATGTGTACCAAGTTTTGTGAGTCTACGTTAAACGTACTGCAGGGGCTCAATTTCTTTAATTTTGAAGGGGGTGCTAGCGAGCCATTTTTGTGCGCCTATTCCCAAAACCCTTAAAATATGTAACTTTTCACCAGAATTGATACGACTACCAATTTTGGTGAGGTTTTGAGTATGTTAAGCCCCTCAAAAAGGTGATTCATTTGCCGGACGAAGGAAGAATAATAATTCCTTCAGTTTTAATAGGGCCTTCGCCGCCTAAAAAACTATTCCACCTGTGTGTGCATGGTTATAATTCTGAAGTGTAAAATAGTTCAGGCTACAGCACAAATATTTCCATCCATAGATAAGAATAATCAAGTCTAACCTCTGAATTTCTTTTCAAAGTGCACCAGATTGATGCATTTAAACGTTAACATTTTCTTACAGGGGGCTTGTGCCCCAGTGCAGCTTTAGGTCTAGTGACG
This sequence comes from Sander vitreus, assembly GCF_031162955.1. NCBI lineage: Eukaryota > Metazoa > Chordata > Actinopteri > Perciformes > Percidae > Sander > Sander vitreus. Next base: position 5,896,285 of record NC_135863.1, read on the forward strand.
CCACGGGGCAGTGTCCCCGCTTTAAGTTTTACAAAGATAAAAACATTACCTGTTTTGGAGGTATTTATGCTTCTGAGCTTAAAATGTCCCTGTATTTTGTCTCAGAAATCTGGTCACCTTAGTCCTAGATGAACATTTTTCTGCCAAAGTTTTGATTATTCCTGTATTTTGTATTTTGTTTGTGCATATCTTACTTGTTTGAAGCGGGTCTAGCTACCTTGTTTGAAAGTTGGTAGCAATTTCAAAGCTCATCATGGCCACTTCATTTTATATTCGTCTATATAAAAGCAACCAACTTGACTTTTTTGTGTTTGTCTGCTTTGTTCTCAGTCTAGCAGTTTCAGGTGTCGTTGCCATCTCAACAGCTTAGTTTTGAATCAAACTGTGATTACAGGGTTGATGTTGGCATAAGTGCAGCCTAGTTGTTGAGTGTTACACTTTCAACTAATTAAATTAATTAAAGGAAGACTTTTTTCCCAAACCTGGTTGTTGCTCATCTAATCATGATAATATGGTAGAGAAATACTTAATATTTAAAACAGAGGGTATAGAGCTACAACACATTGTCATGACCAGGTTCGTATGATATTGTATAAAAAAGTTATGCACTAACAATTTGTATAATATCAATATCGACAGCGACCGCCGCAAAGAGACTGAAAAGGGGGAAAAACAGCTGGTCTGGTTCTCTCAAAAGTTAAAAAATATTTATATCTCTTCCCTTTGTTTAAAAATAAATCTCATTTGTTCATTCCGCACACAAACAGAAATGTAAAAACAACAATTTGTGGTTTTCGATGGAGCTGCTGTTCACCAAGAAACAGCACGTTACTTAAAAAACACACACAAATTGTTGTGTTTTAGATTTCTGTACATAGATTTAAAAAAAAAAAAGTGATACAATGTGTTCTTTTGTGAGCTTTAGAGGTGTTGGTATGCTGTAACATGAATCAACTTTTATCTTGTATTTAAGGTAAATATACTGTATATGTTATTGATCATAATTCAGCTAGTTTTACATGTTCACAACTCATGAGCCCACTTTGAAATGACTCAAGTTTAGTTAACTCATATTATTTGGGCAGCTGGGAACCTTTTTGTTTTACGATGTGTATATTTGTGAACTTCAGATGGAGCCACGCTTCTGGTTTCCCACCTGCTTCCAGTTTTTATGCTAAGCTAAGCTAATCGCCTCCTGGCTCCAGCTCCACACTTATACCCACACAGATACGAGAGTTGATAACATTTTCAAAAATGTCTAACTATTCTGTTAATGTCATTTGATAAGGTGACCTATTTGGTTCCAACTTGAATAAGTAGAAATAGAGAGGTGGCGATCGATACAAGAAGTCTGAGGGCAAACAATAATAGAAACACTTAACATTCATTCCTGAAACTTCCTCGCTATTTATTACTCTCTTTCAGTCTTAATTCCCGTCACTCCTCCTCTCATCGCCTGTGAGGACGTTGTGAGGATGAAGGTTCAGTCTGAGAGCACCCAAACTTGCCGTTGTCTTTATAGTCTAACTTGAAGGAGCGCAGCTGTGTTACATTGCAATCATTGCTGGAGTTATCCATTCCGAGTAGACTAATATTGGATATTCTTGTCTTTAAGCTTAACAGTCTGCGCTTAACTCTATTTTCCACTTTCCAGGAGTCTACCTTTCCAGACATATCCCTGAGGCAATATCACCTTATCATATTCTGTCGGCTGTTCCATTATGGTTCTTTGCTCGAGCTCTAAATCTGTTTATGAAGGACGACAATGACAGGTCTTATCGGGAGACAGACTGTCATAATTGTTTCAGCATTTCAGCGTCACATGGTGCTTTTTGAAATACAGCCTGACTGTAAGTACTTTCTCTAAACCAATTCTTAGCTTTAGACACTGTTGGGAGATGAGTGTATTACCATAAAACAAGGGAAAAAAGGAAACAGCACAGTGCTATTCATGGGGGAACTGATGTGTCAGGTCTCTCTCTGTCTCTTCAATTCAATTCATTGGGGCTTTATTGGTATGATGTTTTGATCAAAAAAACATGTATCCAAAGCATTTTTTTTATAAACAGAACAAAGTAAATAATATTTAAGTAAGTAAACTTTATTTATATAGAACTTTTCAAACAGCAATTGCAAAGTGCTTTACAATTAATAATAAAAAAATCATGATAGTGCACAGCATTAAAACACACAGAATTTATAAAACAGGAACTCAACAATACAAAAATGTTAACAAACAAAACAGAATTAAAATACAAATAAATCCAAAACGAATTGCAAGCAACACATATTCATATTCAAAGGTCAGCCTATAGAGGTGGCTTTTTTTAAACTGATTTATATAACTGACTATATTTGTCGACGTACATCTTGGTGACCAAGGGTTTAAAGCGTGATTTATGGTTCTGTGGAGGCTCAATGCAAAGCTTTTGCCATAGTGGCCTGAAGTTTATTCTTGTGCGTTGGTGTGTGCATCGATCTCTTAAGAGAATAGCAGGGCTGGCACGTGTGTGTGGGGAGTGTGTGGTAGAGCGAGTGAGAGTGTGACGGTGATTCGCTTCGGTGCGAGTGCCGACTCTAGAGGCATAGTGAGAGAAACAAAGTGTATCCCCTGTACTGTGCTTTCTGACCACGGTCGGAAATCAGTAGCAGGAAAAGTTAACCCTCTCCTTGATTTCATGTCGTTTATGGAGAAGGAGAATCCAGAAATGAGTAGGGGGAAATGTAACGCTACTAAGCCACGCCGAGCAACATGCGCCGCCGCAACGTGCCTCGCCGCAACGTGCGCCGCTGCAACATGTAGTTCCATTTTTCGAGAGGTGCACATCAGGATACGGCGTTGGGTCCGGCGTTGGGTCCAGCGTTGGGTCCGGCGTTCGTCCCGGCGTTGGTCCGGCGTTGGGTCCGGCATAGGGTCCGGCGTTGGGTCCGGCGTAGGGTCCGGCGTAGGGTCCGGCGTAGTGTCCGGCGTAGGGTCCGGCGTAGGGTCCGGCGTAGGGTCCGGCGTAGGGTCCAGCATAGGGTCCGGCTTTGGGTCCGGCGTTGGGTCTGGCGTACGTAGCCATGGCGTTGATTTAACGCAGAAGCATAAATCGGCCTTAAGACACTGGCCATGTAATCACAATGTCACTGGTTTGAGTCAGACCTTGGGCCTTTGTTGCATGACATCCATCTCTCTACCCTTATTTTCTGTCACTTCTCTACTATCCACTATAAAAAATCTTTTTATCCTCCCACTGTCTTCAGAATGACCAATTTTTTTCATTATTATTATTATTATTATTAATTAGATTTTATGGCACATGCTACCATGTTTGTTATGTTCTGATTTGAGAAATATGTATTGTAGCTATGTGTGTAGCTTATCATCTTTTTCTTATTTTGAGATTCAAACTGTATTGATGCTGCACACAGAAGAAATCAGCACTCAGCAACTTATTATACAGCAGTGGAGTGTGTTACAGTAAGAGTCCCTAAATCTTAGCAATTTCAGGCTCTTCCAAAAATACAGAGGCTGCCCACAAACTCCTAGAGGCTTACTTACCGTAGAAAAAGTGGAATAGATTAAGAAAGTGCAACAGTAATCACCATGATTCATTGTCTATTTTCTCTGCCAACTGGCACACTTTGCCTAAAGAGAATCATCTCATTTTAACAGGACTCTGGAGATGCCTCAGGGAAGATCTGATTGTAGCTTTTGTTGCTCTGTGCAATTAGTGTAAATAATTTGTGATTATGATTATGTTTCATTACTGTAAAATTTGAAATATGTATTCACACTTTAACACCCAACCAGCAACCAAAAACCAACCACAGCATGTCGCTATACAGAGAAAAGACAGGATTCCACTTAACATGCAGCTTGCCCTGCACGCCTCTCTGATGCCATCCTAATTTAGTCAGCAATACTTAACACCACTCGTCCAGAACGCACTGGAGCAGGACACACCAGCCCTCAGTGTATTTACTGCTGTGTATCACAGCTTCACTGACAGTTCAGAATTGAACTGAACTATGAGGCAGTGGGCTACATTAGAGCAAACTGACATTTTGATTAATGTAAAGCAGAGAGGAAATGAGATGGTTTTGAATAGGGGACATAAATCTTAATGAGCCAGCCAATTTATTCCAACTGCTTGGACAGCCCCAGGCAGATATAGAGGGCCTAACTGTCTCACTGTTGTATGTATTTGTTTGTTAAACTGCATACATGCCTGTCTTTCTGTTTTCATTCATCATTAATTTATGCTAATGGAAGTTACACCGTGTCCAACAAAAACACATCGGCTCCAGCCAAGCTCTTTATGTATGTGTGTTTATAAGCTACACATATCCCTGATGCTCAATGTTAGCTATCATTAGCCATCTTTAGCTCTTCTGTCTCTCAGCCAGCTTGTTTATCTCATGATGCGACATGCATCACTGTTAAAAAGAGGCCTGGGACCGACAGGATCAGGTTGCCAAATGGGAGAGATAAAGTATGAAGAGCCCCAGAGAGTAGCTCAAACTCTGGAGCTATGAATATAATGCATCTAAAACTTCAGGTTTTATCTTTGCTTTCTCGAGTTTCAGCTTCTCTTCTCTTAAGCCAACAGCTGACTGTGGAGGAGCATGCTGTGACATAGGGTGGATGCTCCAAGCTATTGATCTAAATTACACTGTCGGCAAACTCCTGGGAGACTGTGAGTGTTGGAAGGTGGGGGGGGGGGGGGTGAAAGAGAGAGGGAGAAAGACAAAGAGCATGCAATTGAAAAAGGCAAATAATCGCCTCTGAAAAAAATCGAGCAGGGGCAGAATTGAGGTGACGGATGAGAAAGGCTGTGATAAATAACAACAGAGAGAGAGGAAAATAGAAAAGGGAGAAAAATAAAGGAAAAGGGGGCAGCCAGGCTGGGAGGCAGGGAGACCACAAGAGCCAGAGAGAGAAGCATGCAGTGACAATGCTGTGATTGAGTTTTTTTTCTTTTTCTTTCATTATTGGCTGTATCACTGGATTATCATAGTTCAATCTAATCTCAGCAACGTTACAAAAAACCAGCAGTGTTTATTTTGTTCCCAGCTACCTGGAGTTCTTTGAGCAGTTTGTTGACTATCAGCGCGGGTCTAGCAGGGAGATGTGACAGGAGTCACTCAGGGAGCTGATGTCAGACGGATGGCTTTTGCAGATAACGCCTCTCTTCTGGCAACAGATAGACAATACCACCAGGGAATTTATACTCTTTCACTCCTTCCCAACTTAAGGGAATAGATGTTTTTTATTCTAGGGATGTAGAGAAGGAGGGGGAGGTTAAGACCAGTGTGTAAGACCAGGCAACCTTGAAATGCCATTACCACTGTAACTTTTCCACTGCAGCAATTTCTTCCAACTACATTTGATGTTAAAATGAATCGTCTAATATTTGGGAATACGTATAACACCCTCCTTTGACCAATTGTATAAAGCAAATTTCCCACACATATTTGAGCATATAAGGTTGGACCTTGAGAGATGGAACACTCTCCCAATTTCCTGGCTAGGCCGTGTTGCATTGCTGAAAATGAACATCCTCCCCAGGCTATTTTACCCAATATGAATGATCCCAGATATGTTCGTTTATATGGTCTAAGAAGAAACCACGCCTCAAAATAGCTACGTTATGTCTGTCTTCCACAGAAGGGGGTGTTGATCTCCCAGACATTAGGAAATTCCAGCTGAGTGTTCATCTACGTACTATAGCTGACTGGCTGGGTAATGAGGCCACATCTCTCTGGTTGGATGTAGAGAGTTCAATGTCCAGATACCCTTTAAGTAATCTTTTGTTTATTAAGAAAAATACATCTTTGAAGTCTGCTTGTACCAACCCAATTACAATTTCTACAGTTAAGGCATGGCATGCCATTAGAAAATTAGAGGGCAGATCTCGATTCACCTCTGTCTTTACTCCAATATGCGATAACCCTGATTTCCCTCCTGGAGTGATGGACAATAACTTCTGGATTTGGGGAAATAAAGGAATATCTACTTTACACAAACTGCTGGAAGGTTCTACCATGATGTCCTTTAATCAGTTGAAAAGGGGATATGACATTCAGCAACAGGACTTCTTTCGATATTTGCAAATAAGAAACTTCATTACAAAGGATACTACAATCCCTCAGTGTCAAAATGTTAAACATGTAGAGAGACAGCTCTTTCTACAGAAAACCGGTAAATCTATCAGTTTATTACAATATCCTTAAGGGATATAACACCACAAACACCTATTTTCTATAACAGATGATGATTGGAGTGATGCTTGGAGGAGTGCAAAAACGCTGAGTGTTTGTAACCGAGTGAGAGCCATGCAACTGAAGCTCCTACACAGGGCCCATATATTTCCCTCTCAATAAGATTCTATCTACTAATAGAAATAATAATCCCTTATGTTTGTTACTTGGCATATCTGATTTGTCCATTAATGATAAATTTAGAAGAAAACTTCATCAAACACTTGCTTTCTGTGCCAGGAAGTGTATTCTCTTAAATTGGATAACGGATAAAGTTCCATCCAAGGTTCAATGGCAAAGGGTGACTCTTGAATATGTTGCTCTGGACTATCTGACGTGTAAGCTACACAGCAAAGATGATGTGTTTCGTAAAACATGGGAACCCTTTTTGTCATATGTTGGTTTAAATATTTCTACTATTCTTGCAAGAGGGTTTGTATCATAGCTGAGCACGCTCTGCCTCGTAAATGACATCCCAGCATTTAATTAACATGTTTTTGTCTCTGTGTACCTTTCTTTAACTATATGAACGTATTATGCACGGCAATGTACACTTGGTTTATTTTACTTGATTATTTTATTTGTATAGGATGACTCCTGAATCTCTCGCCTGTATAAATTGTATAAAATGTATGTGTGAGCCAAATGTATGTTTATGTTCATGTTGTATGTAGGTTATGTTTGTTTCTGTCATATATATACTAGGGCTGTCAATCGATTAAAAAATTTAATCTAATTAATTACATACTCTGTGATTAATTAATCGAAATTAATCGCATACATAATTAACGGTGCCTGAACAGATACTTTTTAAGAAAGTAAAAAAAGAAAAGAAAAAAAAGGGTACTAAACAACAGTTGGTGACATCAAAGAATGGCTTGTTTATTGCTAAGGCCATATGGTCAAAATTAAATGATTTAATAATAATGTATAACAATAACAATAACTTATTTCACTAGTAAATTGCTGTTGAACGACAAAAACAACAACCAGATAGGAAAAGGACATTTACAATAACTTCAAATGCACCACGAGACTGTAGTTTACCAGTTTCATTGAACGCACCGTCTGTGTTGTTTCTCTGACGGCAGCTGCAGATTGTTACATACAATGTGTTGAATCCTCTACAGTAAAACACAGTCAAACTTTACACCGTTTAGCATTAGCTGTCAGCATTTTAACCGTTTTTAATCCAGCTACTAGCTAGCGGTAGGCTAACGTTAGCTGCTGTCGAGTATAGTGTTAACTAGCTAGCGGTAGGCTAACGTTAGCTGCTGTCGAGTATAGTGTTAACTAGCTAGCGGTAGGCTAACGTTAGCTGCTGTCGAGTAGTGTGTTAACCAGCGTCACATGCAGCGGGGTTTGTGTTTCCTGTAACGTCTGTTTCAGAGCATCAGAGAGAAGCGCAGACATATCAGTGGCACCAGATTTTCGTCTGTATGCAAACGTCAATATGGAATCGATTAATCTGCGTTAATTTTTTTAACGCGTTATTTTGACAGCCCTAATATATACTTGTTTTACCTTTGAAAATTTAATAAACATATATATATATATATAAATTTAAAAAAAAACACACACACACTTTAAACATTCCAAACTTGCATTTGATTACATTGAATTCAGCCCATATACTATCATCTTTCCACATTTCCACATGGTGAAATGTGCCAGAATTTGGGTGAACATTCCAAAGCCCAGTATAAATGTTATTAATGATGTTTGGCTCTGCAGTGGTTATCAGGCTGTGCCGTCATACATCTACTGGGCCTTCTGACAGGTTACACAATTCTCTAAACCAGACCTAACATACCAAGCTGCCTTTGAATCCTGTTCTCTTTATGTTCCCCATCAGGAATCTGAGGGTAAGAACAATTACAGCTCCCTAAAGCTGTTTCAATGTACATATACAGTATGGGCATCTGAATATTGTTGAAGTCATACTTTGAAAGACTTCTTAGTTTGAAATCAAACTTAATTTAGGGCAAGAAATCCTGTTTTCTCCTGGAAATATTGTTAACTATTCCCGGGATGTAATAATTTGAAAATTATAGTAAGACCTTCAACCTTAAATGCAGAAAGGAAAGGAATGGTTGGTGGGCAGAGACGTAGAGTACTCCAGCAGCCAGATGGCATGGTTGAGAGGTTTGCCATATGGTGATAACACGGCGGCCTGGCAGTCCGACAACACCTTACTGTAGGTTTAATCTCATTTACACCAACACAACCACACGCACACACACACATTACCTCTCATAGCCTCCATGGTGCTCCTTATGTGCAGTTAGAGGCCATAGATCATGTTATGCTGTGCTAGCCCACTGTGCTCCACAGAGTTCACCCATAATGCATGTTGCTAACATCCATCATAGATTAAAAGAGAGAAAATATAACAGCGGATGTCAAGCCGAGAGAGAAACAGAGCAAGAAAGAGAGAGGCTCAGTTCATCGAGGGAAAGTGAGGAAAAGGTCTGGGAAAAACTAACAGTAAACATGTTTTCCCCCAACAAATTATGCTGTCCTCTTCCACAGTCATTGACCTGTAACTGCAAGCCTGCAATGGTGAACTGCACCAATTCCCCAAGTTTATTCAATCTGATTAGTTTTGTCTGAGATATTGCTTGCGACATATGGATGAACAAGTAAACACTGTACTGAGCTAATCAGCACAAGCAGAAAGAAGCATAATTCCCCTGACTTTCCTCAAAATTGGATCAGTGGTATCTTAGGAACCACATCTGACAAGCACGCAAGCAATCCAGCAGATGGACGGAGACAGACTTGAAGCTCCCTCCATTTCATTGTGGGTACAAAAATGTGCAAGATATTAAATTCTTTATATAGAGATGGGGTGGATGCTCTGGAGCCTGAGCGAGTGAATACAGTAATTACACTGTACGGTTTAGGCGTTTAGCTTACATTTACTCAGCAATGACTGAACAGATAGATAAAGCTGCAGAGTTTGCCGGAAAAGTTGTCCAACTTCGAAAAAACTAAATTGAAATATCCAAAGTTTCAGCCACCTTACACCAAAGGCTTTTTATGCTGTTGGTTTTTAAGATACAATCTTTTTCAAGGATATTGCAGTAAGTATGTATGTATATCAATCAATCAATTTGCCAAATGAAATCATATAAAATAAAATTCCAGTGAAATGTAATCCTGTCAGATTTTTTACATTTATACATTAAACACGGTAATAATAATAATAATAATAATAATAATAATAATAAATATATGTTTATGTATGTATGATGGCCGAAAAGAAGGAAGTCTTAGGCAGTGTCCTTATTTAGGATCCTAGTAGCCTGACGGTAGAAGCTCCTCCCGAGCCTCTCCGTAGTGGCTTGGTGTATCCGGTACCTTCTACCCGACCTCAACAGGGAGAAAAGGCTGTTACTCGGGTGGTTTGGATCTTTAATGATTCTCTTGGCCTTTTTCTTGCAGCGCCTGGTGTAAATATCCTTTAGGCAGCGTAGGGCACTTGACTGAACATACAAAAGGCGATGCCCTACCCTGCCTAAATACTTTAATAATTCATATTATTATGTGTACTGAGTGTATTATGCATACTTATACTTATATTATAGTACACACATCATGACTGCATGACTTTATTTTTGGATTTATTTAGCAAAATCTTTTGCACAATGCATATATATATATATATTAGGGCTGTCAAACGGTTACATTTTCTTAATCGCGGTTAATCGTTGAATTTCTATAGTTAATTGCGATTAATCGCATGTTTTATCACATGATTAAAATTCCATTATTTTGCATTTCAGAACTGTTTTTAAGTACATAGTAACAATGGAAAGCAATTCTTACCAGTGTGTCTTGATTGGGAATCAAATGAATGCAAAGAAAATGACTTTATGAACTTGATTTTAAGATTTGTATTTGTTTATTACATATTTAATCTAGTCACACATTTGAATCTAGAGTCAATATTAGGGTTGGGTATTGTTTGGTTTGGATACCGGTGCTAAAGCGGTACTTTTAAAACGGTACCGGTGCCTTAACGGTGCCTGAAGTAAAAAAAAAAGAAGGGTACTAAACAGTTGGCCACATTAAAGAATGGCTTGTTTATTGCTAAGGCCATATCGTCAAAATTAAATGCATTGCGATTAACGCGTTAATGCTGACAGCCCTAATATATATAACTTTTGTAATGCAAACTCTTTAATTTTCTTTGTCCCTGTAACTGTTTTCTTGCCTCTTAGCCCATCTCTGTGCTGCTGTAAAATGTAGTAGATACCTTGTTGGTGGTAAAGCAGCAGCCGTCCCTTCTCCAACACCAGAGTGAGGCTGTGATCTCTCTGTCCCTCTGCATGGAGCAGCGTCCCAGAATTCTTCAGGGTTTTAAACTTCAGAGAGACGACCTCCATCACCGTCAAGGCCGGCCTCACACTCCACCTGTAGACCAGGCTGCTGTTGCCGTCGAAGTTGGCCACGTCAGAAGCTACAAAATTAAAAAGAGGAGGTGGAAGAGCTTCATATATATAAACAACAGAGATACACTTCTTCAATAACAGTAATAATTGAGCTTTCACCACAATATTCATTTAAAATTTCATAGCTGGAGCTTTCACCTCTTAACACACAGTTTTCCCCTTTTTCCCATTAGAGCTCAATTGTGTAATTTGTTTATAGTAATGAATGTCCGTAACATTAAAGCCATTGCCAAATGAGTTAATACAAAGCTAATTAAGACTATCAGCTCCACAAAACTATCTCTGTATTTCTTACTATGGCTATGTTCAGAAAATTGTGTTGTCTGCTGACATAATTACCTCCTCTGAAAAGTCCATAATGTTTTTTTAATCCTCCTTGGCTACTAGCAATTGGTGGAGGATGAGTGGGATGTGGGGGTGGGGGGATGCACGATCACAGAAGGCTTGTATCATGTGGATGCGCCGACAGTTGCCATTACTTAGAATTCCTCATGGGGGCAACAGAAACTACGCACTATAGCTTTAAATAGCTTTAGGATATGACAAATGTATTTCAACACTATCTGAAAGTATCACATCTATTATGTGTTAGCATGTCTAACTGTTCATTGAAGCATGTTTAAATATTCAAACACAAATTTTTGGGGAAAACTCGCCTGACATTTCGGTGAGAGATGAGAATTTAAAATAAAGTTCTGTGAGTTTGAACAATGTTTGGCTGAAGAGTATGACATTGTATTGACCAAGATGTGGGGTTTTAGAGGTTACTGTGAAAATGTCAAGTCCTGTACCTTGAAGACAAGCACACCTATAGAATATGTATTTGTTCACTCACAAACAACAGCCTATATTTTTGAGTGCATGGCTGTATATTTATTGTTTGAAGGTATTGATTTTCTAAAGACCAGTGAGATTAATTAAATGTTACTCTTGTGAAAGCAGAATGTGTGTGACTCTGGTAGATAAAAATAAATGTGTTACCAGTGTCAGCGTTTCCTCAGAGCTCCAATTAAAAACCGATGTTATGTTTAAAATGTAAAAAGTAACCCCTGCAGCATTGTGTGTCGTCTAATGTGACTAAAGAATCATGCACACTGTCAACCAATTTCAGCTAACTCAGACTGTCATCTGGTGAAATTCAATTTTGTTACATTTTACTTGATTAAGATTTGCGGTCTGATTCTTTGGTTTCTTTACAGTCAAAGCTTTTTGGGTCCTAAGCATCTCCCGATAAGACTATATTTCCAACAAACCGTCAGCAAAGACTGTTTGCTGTTCTTTTCTGTACCCAAAATCTGTTTCTGATAACTACAGCCCATGCACATTCTCATAATAAGATGTGACAACTCAAAACAGTTAAGTATGAATAGAAGAACTTGAGCCTGTTTGAACCATAAAGCAATCAATCCTTTGTGCTATAAACCAATCAACTAAATTTCCTGCCAAAACCAACCCATACTTAAAGGGGACATATTGTGAAAAACAGACTGGGCTTTTCGGCTGGAGACAGGCGCTAAAACGGAACGTTTCAGACAGAGGGTACGGTATATTCAGACAGACAGTATGAGAAAAAGATTGTGTTTTTTTAAACTAAAGCTTGTAAACATGTTCTAGTAGATCTAGGAGAATCCTAGTAAATCAAATAAACCCAAGTAGTACAAAATTACAATTTAAAAAAAAACAAGATACATAACTTAGTAAAGGATTACCAAGAGCTTCAACTGACAAAGAAGTCAAATACAGAGATCAAACTTACTATATCGACATCCATACGTCTCCAGTCTGAGTCCAATCCTCCCAGTGGGGTTCCAGTCCAGAGGAATCAGGCGGAGGAAGCGAGCTATCACCGGCTGCTCAAGTTTGTACTGCACCACAGTGTCTGCATTACTGTTACCAGGAAAAGCCTGAAACAACAGAACAACATGTTTGTTTGCCTGGTTTTTACATCCAACCATCCATGTTTTACTGGTTGATGCAGCAGAGATGATCTGTGGTTTAACCATTTGTAGTAATTAGTTACTCAAGTACCTTAGTAGACAGGAACAGAGGATCTTTTTGTACTTTGATGTTCATAATCAAGCTTCTAACTAGGGGAATGTACTCTCTTTTGAAGTTTTGCGGCCATCCTAGATGCTTAAAGCTACAATCTTCCAAATTTCTTTTGACAAAAACTACAATATGTAGATACGTTTGTGATGAATCTTTAAATGAAAAATTCACTAGTTCTTGTGTAGAAAAACTCTCCCCAACCTGTGTAGAAAAACTCTCCCCCAACCTTTCTGCATTTTCAAGTCGCACTAAGTCTCCATACCAAGCATCTCTTAAAAATTTCCCAATCAGCTGCCTGTAGGAATCCAATGGGATTCACTGCTTGACAGGCGAACAGCACACACAGAGCGACACATGCAGTAACATTGGTAAAGGGAAAAGAAACAAGCTGCATTTGTGGTTATGTGTGTATGTGCTCTGCTAGTGTCTGACCTCCCTACTTCACAGTGAGTGTCCGCTGAATTTGTACTGATGTGTATACGTGACTGAAATTGGCTTCCCTGGCGCTGCATAATTGTGATCTCAGCGCTGTCTTCAGTGCTTTGAAGGGCTGAGCCGGCTGGGCAGCGGTGCGCTAAGCCCAACAAATGGCTCCATTTCCTTCTGAGGAGGCTGAGGAGAGCGGCATCTCATATACTTTCCCAAGCATGTTTTGAAATACGAGTAGCTTCTGACAAGACCTCAGTCAAGGAGAGAGAGAAGTGTAGAGCATGAGACGAAGAGGAGGAGGGAGGGCAGGAGAAAGATTCAAAGAACAGGTGCAGAAGAAGTACTCAGGTTCTTTACTTCAGTGAAAGCAGCATTACTGCAACGTAAAGTACTCCAATACAAATATAAGTCCTGCAACAAAAATGTTCCTCAAGTAAAAGTAAATTCAGTCAGACAACTCATGTTTGAAATGTATAGTATAACAGCAGAACATTGTGTTTGGCGGCCAGACTCCGACCTCATCACTCCCCGCAGTTTGGGTTTACATGAGATATTGGGGAGTGATGATAAAGTAGCTTTCCCCTGGCAGGTAGTGATACAGGTGCAGGGCAGCAGCAGCAGCATTGACAAGGCAGAGATGGGGAAATTGTGCAGCTTATATAGACCGCCAAATTGACGGGGGTGTGTTTGGTAAATGATACAGGGAGTGAGGCATGTCACATGTGTGTACAGCAGTGCAGCTTGAGTTGACTGGCTAAACTAGCTCGCAGGCGTCGCCTCATTACTTGAGTAAATGTACGTTACTTTCCACCACTGGAAACATGTGACAAGGGGCCCCAACAAACATAAGCCATATGTATAATCTCCATCTCAAAAGTAACTACTGACTGGCAAATAAAGTAATACAAATTTGTCTTGTAGTGGATTAGTATAAAGCAGCAATTTGTTATTACTTAGTACAAATACCTTGAAATTGCACTTAAGTACAGTACTTGTAAATGTACTCATTTCTTTTTCACCCCTGGAGAGCAAAGGGGGAAAGACTGAGCATCAAAGCTGATGTCAGGGAGAAACTGCAACTGAAACAGCTGTTTTTGCAGTCAAATCTCCTCCTTAACCGACACACTAAGCTGGCCTGACTAATACATGGAGCTTTAAAAACACTCCGGGAGCTGATCTGGGTTTATCACCTTTCATGCTGAGTGTCAAACTAACAGGTTTTTAAGCTGCAAGAAGTCATACCGTGTTCTCTCTCTTTTTAGTGATGACTCCCAGGCTTCAGAGAGTTTTTATCCTTCACTGTGAGATAATCCTATCCTGTCAAATCGGAATCCACAGTTGTTCTCTGGGCTGCTACTGTAACAAGAAGGGTGTACTGTCTTCCATAAAGGAGAGAGGAGATGCTTGACTGCCTCTGAATCATATCTAATGCTGTTCAATCAACGGTGGCCTGCATGGCTTCCTGTCATTCTGACTGTTTGCTTGGTGGAGATCAGTCATTTTGCAGTCTAGTATTCTCTCTTCTGACTAAGACATGGAAAGGGCACTAGGTTAAAGAATGCTATAAAACGCTAGAAAATAAGGATTTTGAGTGTGAAAACATATGTGGGGAACATATACAGATGGGAAAGCAGAGGAAAGTGCCATGGCTGTGATTTCTCCCCAATCTGCAGGGAGGATTTCATACATGAGCTCGAGTATCAGCTGCATTACAGAATATTTAAGTCACCACATGTATGTCTCAGTCCTCCAGTCACATTTACATTTTAGACACTGAGCTGACACACTTATCAAAACTGGCTCACAATGAACTGGCAAGTGTTCCATCAGCGTTTTGCTTGGAGATGATAATGGACACCTTCACCTCTGCAGGAATCAAAGCTGTGACTGTTGTACGCCAGGCAATCTTTCTAACAACAGCACCAGCCTCCCTCCTCGTCAGCAGAGGTTCAACTGTTTGACAGCAGCTCCATGCAGTCAACAGAGCCCTGCTCAGGTTCCTTTCATTGTTCCATCCATTATTAATCAAGAGTGAAAGACTCCTGGTGAGAAGGCTTGCTGCTGCATGTAAATTATGTGTATGATAGTGAGGCCAAATATATTTTAACTTCAATGAACCTGAGTTTTGAGCTGCACTACCTCCAAAGCTGTCTTCATAGCTGTTCAAATACATCTGCTGTCCAAAGCAATATCATTATTTTTACAAGCTGATGTGTTTAGCCCTACTGACCTACAGTATAAACTTTAATAACCCACATTCTTTCAGCTGACCAACATGTGCCTTTATTTGCATTTCTACCTGGATTATGTTCACTGCCAATGTTTTTTCTAGTATAGTAAAATAGAGCAATCTTTGCAAATACAGCATGCCCTCCTCATTATGGTAATAACAAAAGTAATCCGAGTGACATTACGTTTCTTTCAAAACATATTTTCTGGTGATTATTGCAGAAGAGTTACCCCTAAGCTGTCTTCCTGCCGGTGTTGTCTCCAGTTGTGTCCTGTGTCACTGAACATCAAGAGGTAAGCCGTCAGCCAATCAGAGCTGCCGTAGCGTCCCTGCGTAGCAACAGCAGTGATCTGGGTCCGCCTCCCCAGATCCACCTCCAACCACTGATATCTGTCTGATACGAGAGGGGACCAACCTCCAGCTCCTGCACATGGGACAATTACAAAGAGTTTGTGTTAATGATGAGAGAAAATGTGTGTGTGTGTGTGTGTGTGTGTGTGTGTGTGTGTGTGTGTGTGTGTGTGTGTGTGTGTGTGTGTGTGTGTGTGATGGAGAAAAGGGTAGCAGAGGTGACAGATGAGAGAGCAAAGATCGAGAGTAGAAGAAGTAGGAGTGAAATGTGATTCATTACTTTTTAATCTACTTGAAATTAATCTTTAAAAGTGCGAATTTATAGTCTAGAGCAGACGCTCTGTGCTACGATTTTGAAGCTGACCAATAATAAATCTCACAGTTTGGCTATAATTACAAACTGTTTACATGTTTGCGTAATGTCCATTAGTGCTGAAGAGTTTACAGGAACGCTAAAGAGAAGGGTTAATGTACTGGGAAGGGATATTGGTTAATGCGCCGTTTCTAAAGTTATTAGTAGTCAGCACGTTCAGAGAAAACCCTGATTTTAAGTTGAAATGTTGCAAAAAAAGGTTTATCCCATTTCTGGCTTGGATTTAAGTCCACTTACACTCTGACAGACCTGCAATATATCAAACGCTTCCTCTGGTTTCATGATGATGAATAATAAATCCTCCTAATCAAAGACATTAGGTGTTATATATTTGAGTCACAAACATTTAGAAGCAAATGGATTAGACTGAGCAGCACCAGGATGGTATTTAAAGCAATTTGATGACTCTCCACAACTGAAATGTCAACATGTGTCCTGCCATTTAATGCATTTTCTCTGGTCTTATGGGACTACCAAAGGATAGTGGAATAAGCTGAGAAATCATTCATTCACATGTCCACGCTGATATGACCTAAATCACTAAAGCATTTGTCTTTTCAACAGTGATTTGCAGTGCTGACGTCCCTTCTTTGTTTTTCAGGGTTCCCTTTTTTGTCCTGGCAACAGCTGCTGCAGCAGCTGGAGAGGACATCCAGGGATGTATGCATTAACTCACACTGTTTTCATATTTTAGTCTAAAAAAAGTTAGTCCCATCAGAACTGTAGAACCCTGTAGGATGCCTGTCACCGCATTAGCAAACTCTTATGGAAAATAAGCCACTCAAATTATAAAAATAATTACATTTTGACATTTTGACTGCAGTGTAACATTTATTTTCAGTTTATTATGATCATTATAAACACACTGTTCAATGTGATTTAACACTAATCGTAGGCAAAGCAGGAAACTGAAATGAGTTCAATTATACCAAAAGACAGTAAATCCTCATTGGAATGCAGGACATTATACAGTGGCTACATCAATACTGTGTAATGTTTCAACACATTTTCTTTTAAAGGGAGTGGTTTGTGTCATGAAATAAGGGAGAAGGTACATTTGTGTTTATGCAGTGAAAAGTATTTTAAAATCTGATTTCCAACCCTAATATTTGATCTTTTCACTCACCTTTAGACACAAACTAAACAATGACAAATTCCTGGATAAAAAAACACACAATAAGCTCCAGTTTGATATTATCTTTCTTGTGTCCGGTTAATGTCCTAAGCTCAAATTTCAAATTTAATATTTTGGCACAGTCATTCTTTAAGTGAAATGAATGTGGACGGCATTTAAAAACAGATGGCTCAGCAAGAAACATTGCAAATAAAGAAATGGCTTGATTTGAAAAAAGAAAGGTCTCGTTTCTGAATGAACTTCACTAAGTAATCCAGTTCCAATTGGTTCCAAATAGGAAACAAACAACCCTCGTGATCCTGTGGATGTGTTGTTATTCAGAAAAGTTGAACCTGTTGTAGAAAGTCAGAGGGTGAGCAAAAGTGAAAGAAAAGAAAGCTGTGTGATTTGTGGCATTTTTAGAGAAAGAGAGAGAGCAGAGGAAGGTAGGGAGACAATTAAGGAGACAATGCCAGAATCCATCCAGCTGCAATTTCATTTCTACTTTGGATGCTGCTGGCATCCCTTATTCAAAGTGTGTGTGTGCGTGTGTGTGTGTGTGTGTGTGTGTGTGTGTGTGTGTGTGTGTGTGTGTGTGTGTGTGTGTGTGTGTGTGTGTGTGTACATGTGTGTTAGTGAGTGATAGAGAGGGAGGGAAGGAGGGAGAGACAGAAGCAAGAGCTATGGGAACCTGATTATGAAGAAACATGGAGGTGATGGAAAAGGCTGCTACAAGATAACAACACTTTGAATACTGACAAATGTGTGTGTGTGTGTGTGTGTGTGTGTGTGTGTGTGTGTGTGTGTGTGTGTGTGTGTGTGTGTGTGTGTGCGCACACATATTTAAAAAGAAAAAGTGCTGAGTCAGGGCGAAGCATATATCCATGGCGCCCAAACAGCAGATGGAGGGATTTTTCCCCTACAGAGGGCACACACACACACACACACACACACACACAACAAAAAAGCCAGCCTAAAGAACGCTTGAGATTGCCAAGCTAATGTCATGCTGACAGGAGACCGACACAAATCAATATACAACAACACTTCAGACACACAGCCTGAAGTGGATACATTCCCTCATCTCATCACTGGACACATTCCCTCATCTCATCACATCTATTATAAAGCTACTTTATTCTGAAATAGCAAATTATCATAACACAACCCACCGTGAACCCCATTAGGATGGTTCCACATAATATTCTATGAAAGTGGTGTAGGGACAGTTGGTAATGGCAGTCAGTTTGAAATAGAGTGAAATATCTCAATGACTTTTCACGGCAGACATTTTTATTTATTATAGTATTGTAGTTGTAGCAAGGCTCTGTACCATTTTTCTCACTTGCTCACTGGACTTTTTACAGGGACGCCCCTGTAAAAAAAAGTCCAGTGAGCAAGTGCCCACAATACCAACACCCAGGAACTGTACAACCTAAATAGAACATAGAGCTGCAACAATTAATAGTTGGGAATCAAGCAGTGTGTTAAAACTAGGGCTGTCAATCGATTAAAAAATTTAATCTAATTAATTACATACTCTGTGATTAATTAATCGAAAATTAATCGCATACATAATTAACAGTGCCTGAACAGATACTTTTTAAGAAAGTAAAAAAAGAAAAGAAAAAAAAGGGTACTAAACAACAGTTGGTGACATTAAAGAACAGCATGTTTATTGCTAAGGCCATATGGTCAAAATTAAATGATTTAATAATAATGTATAACAATAACAATAACTTATTTCACTAGTAAATTGCTGTTGAACGACAAAAACAACAACCAGATAGGAAAAGGACATTTACAATAACTTCAAATGCACCACAAGGCTGTAGTTTACCAGCTTCATTGAACGCACCGTCTGTGTTGTTTCTCTGACGGCAGCTGCAGATTGTTACATACCGGTGTTGAATCCTCTACAGTAAAACACAGTCAAACTTTACACCGTTTAGCGTTAGCTGTCAGCATTTTAACCGTTTTTAATCCAGCTACTAGCTAGCGGTAGGCTAACGTTAGCTGCTGTCGAGTATAGTGTTAACCAGCGTCACATGCAGCGGGGTTTGTGTTGTCTGTATCGTCTGTTTCAGAGCATCAGAGAGAAGCGCAGACATATCAGTGGCTCCGGGTCAAACGTCAATATGGAATGGATTAATCTGCGTTATTTTTTTTAACGCGTTATTTTTTCTCAGATTAATTAATCGAAATGAATGCGTTATTTTGACAGCCCTAGTTAAAACACTATCTTTTAAACAAAGATCTCAGAGCATGTGACCTCTGAGACAAAGGAAACCACATGTCCCACATGCGGCCTGTGAGCGCCCTTTTCAAACAAAGAGAATGAGGCCTCCAGGCCAACTCTAAAGTCACACCTCCATGAGAAAAGATGGCCAGATGTCTAAAAAACAACATAGCTGTAGTTCACACCTACATGTCACCTTCAAGAACTCTGATTCCATTTTGGCCGGGGTCTCTGAACGCAGCAGGGGTCCGTGCCCAGGTGACCGGGGATATAAATACTAAGTTCACCCACTTCTCATTGTCACCCACTGCACACGAAAGCTGCTAAAGGGTGCTCTCCTAAGTACTTTCCAATTGCAACCCCGTTGCGGAATGAAGGCACGTTGTCAAACGTTTGTACGAGAATAAATAGTATCATTTCGCTGGTCAAGTGGTATCTTTGATCACTATACTTGATGAAGATTTTTGTGTTGAAACGTTGATTGTTACACTGCTACCTCCCGCCGCGGACGAGTTAGTTACTGTACAAGCAGGGTAATAAACCTTCCGTTCGTCACTCAAACCACGGCACTGCGACACGAGATCGTTACGTCGTAGCCCTGTGTTAGACGAAAGGTTTGGTTATTATCGCCGCAAGAAGTCAGCTGTTAGCTCACCAGAGGCAGAGAAATAAACACTCCCCTTGTTCGACAAATTCTTAGACTCCTGCCGTAACTTCACTTTAGGTCAGAGCCCTGAGTGAACGAGGAGAGTGGTTATTATCACTTCCACGAGGATCAAGATTTCAAGTGTTTGTTCTTCTTCTCAATCGTGTTTCCCTCCTGTTTCTTTCTCTCCCTTTTCTAACCTACACACACACACATACAGACACGCACACCTTTTTGAACAGCTGGCCTTGCCAGTTGCCTTAGTCATGTGAGAGTGTAACAGAGCTTCACAACCGCCGTTCCCCGCCATTTCAGCGCTAGGAGTAGCCATTTTGTGCCTTTGTACTAAAACGGCAAATAGCCTCGAATCACGCGGTCCCCTCGACCACCATCTTGGATCTTGCGTGGTTAGCCCGACCACGTGACCCCGCTACTCTTTTCCCTCCTCCTGTCCTACATACATACACACACACACACACACACACACACACACACACACACACACACACACCCAAGATTGCTTGCTGCTTTGTTTTGCTAGAATTGTAACAAGTCGATAGAGTTTGATGATTGAAGAATTATTGATTGGCGATCAGTATTTTTGAAGTTAAATAAATCCTATTAGACTTTAACAAGAAGTTGTTGTGTGGTTATTTGTGTACATGTTGTAATAACAGCTGGTTATACAGCTCAGTGCTCGATTTTCACCCTTCTTTGTTCCTTATAAAGATATGAGATAAATTAATCAAAATCTGTGGCAGTTTTACAGAATCGCAAAAAAATCCGTGATGGGCCCACGGAAGAATTCCGTGAAATGAACACGGCCCCTTAAGTTAAGGAAAAGGTTGTGGGTGGGCTTACGTTTCCAACAACGGGATGGTTGGGTTTAGGAAACGTGACATGCAGGACACGATCCCCGGCCTCCTGGGTGAAAGTCCTGTGTTGTTTGATCTTTTTAGTTCTAAACCTTTAAAGTGCTCATATTATGCTTTTTGGCTTCTTCCCTTTCCGTTATTGTGTTATATACATCTCCATCTCCAACAGAAAACACTGTTCACAACCTGCTCCAAACAGCTCTATTGTAGTCCAGCCTTTACTTCCGTGACGGAACGTGCGTCACTTTGTAAAACACGTTATAATGCTCGCCTAGCTGCTAGCGTGGCACTCCCTCATACTCTGCAACTGACTGGGTAGTACCCTTACCTAGGTACTGCGCATGTCACTCGGTAGCTAAAACAAAGAGCTCAACACACAGGGTGAAAAGAGGAGCTGCAGCAATGTGCAGACAAAAATATAGTATTTTTTGAAAATTAAACCATGTAAACCTATTCTGGTACAACCTCTAAATACAATTATGAACCTGAAAATGAGCATAATATGAGCATTTTAAAATAAAACCCAAATAATGGATAGGAAATAGATGTGGGATGAATTAGCTGTGTCTGAGGTCGTATTGTGTTTTTTTTCCTCCAGCAAGTGTTGCTGCCTGCTTATTAGGGCAGCAGCTAAAGGCCAAAGCTAATAAGTGCTGCAGTAACAGACATGAACACTGACAGCACAACAGGAGAGAGCAGACACACTGACCTTTACTCATTACAGCTGGATTGGAGAGGAAAGAAGTGAAGAACACAGACAAGAGAAAGAGTGATGGGGAGAGAGATAGATAGAGAGACAGAGAGAGAGAGAGAGAGAGAGAGAGAGAGAGAGAGAGAATTTGACATCTACATGATTGGAGAGGAGGAAATAAAAAGAGAGGGAGAGAGAAAAAAAAAAGAGAGATAGGTACATACCTCATCAGGGACTGGAGAAGAAAATAGAAAGAGCCAAAAATGAGTGCTGTGTGGAGAAAATTATTCATCTATCATGTTAGTCACGCATCACTTGTTTGATCACCAAAACAATAGTGTCTGTCATGCATGCCTGTCAGTTCTGATCCAGTAAATCTGCTGGTTTTCTCTACATCACTGTCTGTACTGTAATGACACCAATGATTTTTTCCTCCATTCGGGAAGGTAATTGAGGTTAATAACAGGTCAGGACCATTGCATTGCCACTCTGCTGGACAGTAAAATTAGCATCTTAACCCATGGAATTAACCAGTCAAGAGGCCTTGACTTTTAGGGACAACCACATCAGAAGACCAAGCGACCAAACAACCTCTAGAGCAGCAGTGGTTGGAGGTTCGAGAAGTGGGCGCCGGAAGGTCATCAATCGAGAGGAAAAGTGTGTGTGAATAATTCTCCTTTGCACACTTAGGATTAAACATTTAAGTTTCCATGAACAAGACACTCAATCACAAACCATGAAGAACTGTTCACTGTCAAACAGTACACAGCAGTGCTACAAGCAGGTAGATCACTTTAGCTCCATGCAAACACTTTAGCATGTCTGGTAAAAACAGGCATCCCCGTCCCCCAGAAAGACCAACTTACTACTAGATTGTTTGGTCAAATACATTTTGTAGGAAACATAATTGCTGCCCGGATATTATAAAGGCAACCAGCCACGTAGCCAATCCTTAAAAACAATAATAGGAGATAATTGTATTTAAACGATATTGTTGGAATTAAGGGATCGATTGATGAATTAGTTTATTTAACTTTTGTAAGAGGCTGCTGCACCTTCTTATGCAAGATGCAAGAATGTGATATTCTTGAGAAACCAATTTACAGTATGCATGCAATGCATTTGTGAGTTAGACTGTAATACCACAGCACTACAGTTATATTCAGTTACATGTTTGTGCAAAAGACTTTCATTGTACCTTGTAACATTTATTCTACAAGCCCTGTTTTCTTGTTTTACAAAAGGAACCCAAAAACATTCCCTCATTTTAAATGCTGTGCAAAAATAAGCTTTTATTGTCTCTAAATAAAAAAAGTCTGAAACTGAAAAGGAAAGTGTAAACAAGTGAGCCCTATCGATCAAAAAGATAAAGCATTTTTCTGATTTGAATAATTGGCCTATTGTCGAAGCAAAAGGTCTTTCTAACCATGAGTGTGACCTTATTTTCCGAGGATGTGTATGCGCTGGTCGATGGGAGACAGCTTAAAGGTCCCATATTGTAAAAAGTGATTTCTATGTCTTTTTTTATTTTAAAGCAGATTGAGCTGCTATATAAATACTGTAAGTATCAAAAAACTCAGTCCACGGAGAAATGCACACAGACCATATTTGGAAAGTGTGCCTTTAAACGAGCCGTCAGGACTTCCGTATGGTTGTGATGTTACAACTATACTATGTATAGGTTGAACGTTTGGCTACAGTGCCATTACAGTCATTCCCCAGCTGCAATGAGGGTGCAGAGACTCTGAGAGCGCAGACGCAAAAGACTCAGAAATGCTGACCAATCAGACCAGACTGGGCTTTTTCGTTAGGGGGGCTTAAAGAGACAGGCGCTAAAACAGAGCATTTCAGACAGAGAGTACGAGAAAAAGAAAGCAAACATGTTCTAGTAGAAATCCAAAATACAATATGAAACTGAAAATGAACATAATATGGGACCTAAAAATCAATACAAGTTTGATTAGTCAATGGCTGCTCAAGAGAAACTAAACCTAAATAAACCTAGCTAAATTGCAGGCCAATGAAAACAAACAGTTTTTCTACTAAAAAGGTCAATCCTGCACTAATCTACTGATGATACCTGGATGGTTTTGATGTCCATGTTTTCATTAACTTAAGTGATCCAACAAGTTCAAAACAGGTCGCACAAAAAGAGTGCTTTCCTCCAAATAAGTAAATATGTGTCATTGCTGCAAATCAAACATGGACTTATTTGGGCTAGAATGAAAGCATCAAAGGGAATGTTATTTTGGATGCTTCCTCCTGGCACGGTGTTAGGATATAAGCCAAGGATGTGTGGTGTCAAGGCTGGATTATGACTTTTTTATTGGCGGCAAGGGTGGGAGATGGAACAGAAATTCAGAGATAACAAGTTCAGATCCCACAGCAACCAGTTTGTGCCCATCAGAGACCACATGTGTTACAAGTGTCCTTGATGTACTCTGGATCAGAGCAACATCTCAGTGCCTAACACCATTTTAAATCAAAATAAGAATCTGCATTCGTGGAACCAACTGGCAAACCTCCATGTGCCACTGGGATTATCTTAAATGTGGAGCAGATCTTAGTCAAGAACTTTAGATCGATCCACATTTCACTCTACAATCTATGTTAAAGACAACAACGAAAAATCTGTGAAACTGTACAAATATTTTACCTTAAGCCCTTCAGCCCTTTTAACCCATGTATATATAACACATGTATGATACTACTTACATGTCAAATGATGGCATTTCTGGGTGGCCTAACCTCTCCTGATATGGTATACCTGGCTGAAATATAAAGTGAGAACAATCATCCAAGACAAAAGAGTGTAAAGTACGAGCAAAAACACAGAGACCCATCAAGCTATCAGCCAGTTCCTGTAACACCACACCTTCAGCTAGTCCCTCCTGGTGTTAGACAGAGCTATCTCCACAAGGATAATTAACTTCAGCCCTCATCTCTCTTAAAAAGACAGTAAAAGAACACCCGGCACATTATTTCTATTCATTCTATTCTAATTGCAGTCTCCTCCGTATTAGTGTCGACTGGAAAATAGAGACTGACACAATGTTTGTCAGGGCAATGGCTTCACAAGTCGCAGCGGATGTGTGCGCCAAATAAAAGCAGTGTTTGGTTAGAACTGATATACTGTTATTCCACCCAGTAATGGGTGAAGGAAAGGGGAAAACACTTTGGACGACAGGAAGACAAAGAAAGGTGGCGCGAAAAAAGTCATTGCAGGAGGAAAAAAAATCCCCCAAAGTAAGTACGTTTTAAAGGGAGGCGGTAAGACACAGACAGCCAAGCAGAGAGACAGACCAGGTCAAGATTAGTAAATGCATCTGTGTGGGCTTGGGGGGATTTAAGAAGGTTTTAAGCTGATTTGAGTTGGAGAGTCATAGTTGAGCTTAAGGTGTTTTTCTGACAACATGGGAGATAATATGCTTTTATTTATTAAAAAAAAATGACTGCACCAGAGCAAACAGCCATATTAACATTCTCAGAGACAGGAAGGAACAACATAGGAAATAAGTCAGAAAAGGAGCTTGTTTAACATTGCAGGCCACTGGAACATGTATGTGAGGTAATTAAAAAACCTTCAAAACAGGTACAGCAATGAAACTAGTTTTAGGGGTCCAGCAACAGAATAAAATTAGGACCGGGGAGATACTGGCTTTGGGGAATTTAAACAAAATGTGCTAGGCACGTGGAAAATTAAGTAGGGTACAGGATTACTAAGTAATGGGACTTAGACTAACAGGAATTTCATAAAGGAGAACACATCAATAAAGTTTGCAGGTTGCGGCGGCATCAAGAGTGTTTACGTGGCAAAGCTGATGGCAGTGTCATACAGAAACATCAACTCTATTATTATAGCTAAACAAAAAAAGTGGAAAATAGAGAACTTGCGTCTTCCAAAAGAACCATATGAATCTTATAAAAAATGATTCATGCTTACTCAGAAAACAATATGAAAATGTAAAGCTAAAGTACAGTAGGTATGGTGCCTTATTACATCTGCTTTTCTAGCAGTAAAATGGACAGTTATTGATCTGGAAATCTGCCTGAAATTGGCTCAAAGAATATATGACATAAATTCAGTGAGGGATGTAGAAGCAATATAAAAAGCTGAGAGGCTTTTAGCTGCATTTTGTCTAGGAATCAGGCCATATTTACACATATAATTAGATTTATGGAGAGAGTGACTACCTCAGATTAAGAGGATTTGAGTGGAGGAGCTGTGTTATTTAACCAGATAAGGTGTTTAAGAGGAGCATTAAATGGGCACCTGGAGAGGCAGAGGTGGCGCATAAACATCACACTAAAATCAATACCTCATGCTATGGTTCCCTCCACATAGTTAATTTCAACCTACAGCCCCCTGCTGGTGTTTAAATCCCTTTTTAAAATCTAAATTAGCTCCCAGAAAATAATTACTGGGGATTGATGAAGTGTTCCAAGCCTATTTTAGCGTAATTGCAGTGGTTCTAATATGCAATTATCAGTATGGCCCCCTGAAAAACCGAGCACACTTAGATGTTAAATACTGCCATTAACATTTGCCTATAAATGTTAAATGCTGTCATTAACATTTGGCTATAAAATGGAATGACGTTAAGTCAATGTTTTCTTGCCAGCCCACATGGCGCTGAGTTAAAATGACAATTACAGCAGACCACACCTCACAAGGAGTATAACAAGAAGGTGAATCCTGAAAATACAGGAAACAGTTATAAGAAAGAAAGAGTGAAGGTAATAGTGGAAGGAGGGGAAAGGTTAGAGAAGGAAAGCAAAATGACAAAGTAAAAGTTTTGGAGAGATGGGAACAGTTGAACAGCAAAATGGGGGGGGAAACTAGTTAAACATCCAACAACCTGTGTCTTTTAAATGACAAATTCACATCCAGTCAATAGACTATAAGGTCCCTACTTGATGTCAGATTCATTGTTCAGCTACTTATCTCTGCATGCTAAACTTTGCACATAGGCATACAGCCAATTAGGACATGCCTTATCAACCCTGTGGGGAATGCCCTTCAACGCTTATTTTTCAACACAACAACACAGCCAAAGATTAGATTGCTGACTGACTCAGTTGGATTATTGCACATCAGGTGCATCACCGAGACTTCAAGTGTCTTGGCACAGAGCTAGCTGCCACTGAGACACATGACAAGGCAGAGTGTAAGGACTGATGGGCTTTGCAAAACAACTGCAGCACTATGAATATTTTCATTGCTACCTTTATTTGGAGCTTCATTTTGCTTATTTTACATTGGTGTTACTGAAGACCAAAACTGAGGGCTTGCAAAAGCACTGATCAGCTTGTATAAAGAGCACTTGTTGCTAATCTATTAACCTTTTTGTGAGGAAAATCAGGTTGCCACTGTGAAGGACATTTTAGCAAGACTGGCCTCATTATTTTGTATTTTAAGGAATGACATGGCACAGTTAAGGCCCATTAATAGTGGAGGTGTGTGGTACCAAATCCTACTGTAAATGCTTTTTTCTGCTCTTTTTGATGTGATATAGAAGCAAGCTCACTTAATGTGAATTTGCTATGTCTTGATTAAATAAACAATATCCTCGAAACTATGCTCAGATGATGTTCTGCCCCATGAATTTTGGTGAAATCTGAGCATGATCATTTATCTGCTTATATTGGCTTGGTGGCTTAGAGTGCAGACTGTACTCATGGGCCAACGTTGGCATTATTCAACTAAAAAGCTGCTTTTTATTGAAAGTGAGGTTTTACTGAAGTAAACGGTTGCTCAACATGGGCTGGTCTTACTCCTCTTTAGCAGTGTAGTTTACATCAACAATATTTTACCCTTGTTGGTGACAAAAACATAATACGTAATTAAGTTTGTTGCTGAGACCATCGGCTTTGAGCCTATGCCTCCTTGTCCTCTAAACCATAGCCGTGTGTTAGAGAAACCCTGAGGAGCTCCGTGTCAAAGCTCTCCCCAACTTCATGACATGCTAATTGTCCACTTTGCACATTGTTATGCACCTGGAAGTAATGTGATTAAATATTGCTTCCTCCCATTGCTGTTGGACCCATTCAGTGTCCAGCCATAGTAGGTCACAACACTGGAAATGGAGCCAGCGCCGGAATGGGATTAAATGGTCATAATGTGTGAACATTCCTGTCAATGCCAGGCCCCATGACCAGCCAAGATGGGACTAACTGGCAGCCCCGAGGGCCACGTAGGAATAAGGGAGTTTTGTGACCTCTACACCCCAGTGGGTCATTTGGCCTCTGATAGAGATTTGATTATCACTAATAATCTGTTATAAGTACTTTGTGATGGACGAGACATTTTGACGGGCTATGTTCTTCCTTTTTGCTTTCCTCTATCCTTGTTCAGCAGCGTAGGGAGTCAGTGAATTCTTCTCCTGGTGAATACCAGGTGAATGTATGTCGTCTGGGTCAACATACATATTTTGACATATATTGCTGATATTTTCTGGTTTTGCATTGCACAAAGACACGCCATATGCTGATACTGTATACTAAAGGCCAGTGATTCCTAAGCCTTTTTAGACCACAGCACCCCTTCATGTCATGGCTCCCCAAGCCACCCAAAACCCCAATATCACATATGTACACAGATGCTTAACAATTTTATATTATAAATTAAAAGTACGGCCCATTCTCAATCTCTCAGAATTAAAACCAATAGGTGCTCTCCAGATTTACATATAAATATTGAATTTAAATAAACGATGAAGAACATGGCAATCCACAGGTCTGACTCCACTGACAGGGAACATGCAACACCAGAGTGAATGTGCTTTTGGAGAATGATGGATATCCGTCTTCCACAAGCAGGCAAAACCTGTCCGTTCAGCCATTAGTCAAGTAGTGTTCAGTCGGATTTTAGTTTTGTTGTTGGTAGTTTTGATAGTTCTTGCTTTTTTCTTCAGTTTTGATATGTTTGAAGACCTAATATAAAGCAAAATTAATGTAAATGTCACTGATTTTTTAATGTGGTGAATTGCTATTAAAAATGCACAATAAATGAGCAATGATATAATAAATCCTGCGGCACCCTTGGTCCGTCCTTAAGGCACCCCACTTTGTGAACCATTGCTGCAGGCTGCTGGAATGGGTCCAGCTGTATGATTGGCTTTATGTTTCAGCGGTGCCTACAGAACCAAGAAATGAGCACAACAGTTTTGTTTTGATATAAATGTGTTGGAATGTCTTTACAGGGGGTAAAAAACTGTGCAGCCGTCACAATTAAACTTTGTACAAGTAATAGAAATCCTCGACTCCCGGGTGACTCTGGCACCACAATCAGCCAATGGGCTAAATGAAGAAACCTGCAACCGTTCCCTCCCAAAAGCTCCAAAACCAGCCCCCCCCCCCTCCAGTATAGCGGCCCCTCTTGAATTTTCATTGTGTTGGGTGAATGATAACTCTGGTTTATACCACTATTATATAGGGGAGGTGGCCCTGTGGAGAGTTTTTGATGTACTACTCTAATAAAATGTCAATGCATTTCTATATACAATACAGATGGTTGGCAGTAATAGCTGTCCTTTTAATCTATCTATCTATCTATCTATCTATCTATCTATCTATCTTTGTATTTATCTCTGCCTCCCTCTCTCTATCCCTTGCCTCCACAGAAGTACTGTATCTCTCAGACTGTGTGAATCCAGCTGAGGTTTGCCTTTGATGTTTGGTGCTCTGTGTCCTGTAGAGAGGCAAAGACTCCCTCCTGCACTGAGGGGGAAATGCACCACTGAACAGAAAAGAACGCATTTCAGTAAAAAGAGGGAGATTCAGTTGAGGGACTTTGCTTTTTCTTCCGTCTGCTCCCAACATTTCACTGGCATGAAGGTGCTTCTTGACAGTTGATGTCAACAACTAACCGAGTGCATAAGGTTTAGAGCTGTGCAAGACTAAACTAAACACTGTTTATGCTTTGAAACACAACAGTGAAAAAATGGAAATGGTTGCAGCTGTAACAGGAAAAGGGTAGAGAGTGTTAACCATGGACTTTGAGCTAAGAGGAACCTCTTATATGTATCCAGGAACTATGGAATCAGAGGAACTAAACTTAAAAATAATTTTACAAATTGCCATTTGTGTTTTCATCACATCTGAACAACTGTGAAGATTAGGCAAATTAGAACAATGAAGGGTTTTGAAAAACACGCTAGCATTTGCAATGCAATATTCACACACAAGGAAACAACACAGTCACATTGATGTCCGTTTACTGTCGTGTGACTCTGATGTTTTAGTGACAAAGGAGAGATACAAAGATGAAAAATGAGACTAAAAACTCCAGAACGTTTGTCTCTAAAGTAAACAATCTACTGAGTGGTCTATGGTATCTGTGATTTAGTATGTATGTGCCATTTAAGCTTTCAGCATATAACGTTGTGTTTCTCTTGTTCACTCGCTAGCTCTCTTAACCGCTGCATGCTTTCGCACTCTCTGTCTCTCTAATGCTTTCATCTCATTACACAGCTGATTTAAAACACAAATCAATAAATCAAAAAATGACCCCAATGCGTCATCAGATATTAAGGAAACATGCTAAGTTGAAAGACTATGTTTTCTGACAACAATGCTAATGCCAGTATTTTCTCCTTTTGAAATTTCCGTTCCGTGACGGAATTTCTGTTTGTGTTTTGGCCTGTGTGTTGTTATCAACTGCCCAGTTTGACAGCCAGGCCGTGTTGCCAGATATACCTGTAAACACGTAAACCCAGCGCGCTACAGCTGTAACGTTAGTACAGCCATGAAAGCAGCAAACAAACAGGATCAACGGAGATAGATTCTATCCGACATAAAAAAACACCATGTTTGTAACAGTTGTGTGACCAGAGACGTAACAAACCCTGGGTAAATATTGGAGATGTATTTGAAAGATGTAGACAGCTTAGAGCCCAAAAGGACGTCGAGTTGGCTAATTTCCTCCTGAACAGGTAGCTAAGAATTAGCTTCAGGCTAATTTATCACAGCTACAAGGGATGGGCATTTTATGTCATTTTAACATTCCCCAAGTTGGTTACTTGCAAAAACAATTGAGACACAGCCAGTAAAGTGATCCCAACTGGCCCTGGCTAACACCGCCATGCTAACCCTGCTAACTGCTAACGTTAGCAGAGGACCAGGCAAACGGGCCACAGCTGTTTACAACGTGTAGCCTGTTCAATGGCCGTAGTCAACAACAGTGAGTTATTTTAAGTCAAGAGAGAAAAGCTGTAATTCGGGAAGAGAGGACCTTGAGTTTGCAGTGTGTTTAGCGATTGCTGCCGTAATTCTAAGCCAATAAATTGTGTTCAGTCGGGTGGAGAGGACGGCAAGGTAGTGTTATTTTTAGCGGTTGCTACCGTAATTCTAAGCTGAGGAAGTGTGTGTGTGTCTGTCGAGTGGAGAGGACGGCGAGGTTGTTGTGTTGTTAGCGGTTGCTACTGTAATTCTAAGATGAAAAGTGTGTCTTTCAGTTAGGTACAGAGCTCTGCGTGAGCACGGGCTTTTATGACTGTCAATATAGCCAGTATCTAACGTTAGCTACTCCGCTGTGCTGTGAAGTCATGTCTGGCTATGTGATTCAAGCGTCTAGCAACATTGTTGTGGATGCTGCGGTCTCAGCCTGGCAACCTCTGTGAACTTAAAAACTGGGGTGGAGGGGGCGACGACTCTCTCCAGTATTTTGAATTTGAACTGCTGTAACTATTTTAAACACTAGCTGTCAGTATTACATATTGCACCTTTAAAGTTAAAGTGCATGATATGATAAAGAGGTGTGTCTCTTACTAGTCAAGATGCTTCAATTCAAGTAAGACAGAAACTAGTCTAATAAACTGCAGTGAGTGAACTCCTTTCCAGGGGAAAATCTGGATCTGGACTTGTTTTTTATAATATTAGACAACATTTATGTCAAAGCTAGATTAACTCTGAGTAATGAATTCTGGGTAATAAAGTCCCTCAAACCTTTAAAACTTAAAACACTCGGGTTTGCCAAGGCGAAAAGCTTTCTAGTGCACCAAGTAAAGTATCTACCATGTTCAATGTCTGGATCAGCTCAGACATTATTTATGACAATAAATCTGCCTTGAAATGTGCCACCACTACAAGTGGTAAAATATTTAAGCTGGACAATAGACACAGCAAAGAATGATTCCTCACCTTCTCTCCTGTTGACCTTAGCAAAGACCGGCCCATGACTGCTGGTTAGCTGGGAGGAGCTTCTGAATGATGACAGCGGCAGATTGGCCACCAGTGGGCTGTCACATACCTCTGTTAACCAATCACAAAGAAGAAAAGACAGTTTAGAATCAGTGATCGTGTCATTGAACCTATGGATCAATATGTTACAGTGTCACTTTAACGTCGGTGGTAAGCAGACTGAAGGAAGCGAGTAAGATTTCTTCTAATAGTTTAACCTTTGATAATGGGCCACACAGAGCAGGAAAATGAATAAGACAACTTGGTTTCAGAGTGAGATGAAAGTCAGCGGAGACCTTTTCATGCCTCATACACTTTGAAAAATGATGTTCTATTCGTAAACACTTTTCCTTGATCTTGATGGAAAACGTCATGAGATCTAGGAAAGATGTGAAGGAAAATGCATGCAAGGACTCAGGAAAAGACAACTGCGCTGCTAAGAGAATCCAACTGCACTTACACTAAGCTACCTTATTATGTGAACGACGGATGTTATAGATGTGAAACTAAAATGTTCCAAAGATGAACTACTAAAAGTGCGTCTTAGATACTTTGCACTGTGCCTTCTTACCGTGTTGTTTCATGCAGGCTATTACTAACGTGGATAACCCACTAAAAAAATATTACTTCATCACTAAGTTTGGAATTAAAATAATCATACTTTCATCATATTTTACTATAATCATATGAAATAATTGGAAAATATATGCAAGATATTGTTTGTGTGCGTTAATAGCTGAATGGTGCGTCGCTTGTGGGGCAGCATTTTCTCCTTTTCTTTCGTAAAGGATGGTCCAGTGTAACACCTATGCTAAAGGCGATAAGAAAGGAAGCATTAAAGCACCTTTCCATAGATACAGAGAATTCGACCAGCTCTTATCATGGCTACCACTTAGATACTTCCGGGTCATTTCACTCTGTTAGGAAAATTCCTAAGCAAAAAAAACCGACTATTCGACAGCAGCCAGTAAGTATAATGCATGTACACGTTACGGTGATGCACCAACAAACAACGCCATGGCAACAGTCTGTCTACTGGGACCTATAGAAGCTACCCTGGAAATCCAGAGTTCTCGCGAGAGCACAATTTGAATTTGCTCAGCAAGTCACTCTGGCATTCAGTAATAATGCTCATTAACTATGCCCTTGTAGCCGAGCTGCACCAATCACATCGGTGTATCTGATATAGGCGGGCCAGAAGCGAGCTAAACAGATGACGACAGCGCTGTGACGTCAAAGTCATTAGTAAACATTGCAAGATGGCTACGGATGAACACCAGTTTTTTTGAAACGGCTTTGGCCTCTACAATGAACGAGTTAGACTTGGCTTTTTATCTAAAAGAGGAACAGAAGACGGCGCTCAAATTGTTCCTTTGCAAGAAGGACGTTTTTGCTGTTTTGCCAACCGGATACAGCAAGAGTATAATCTACCAGTTAGCTCCGCTGGTAGCTAGCTGCATACGTCACCCCGTGTATTGTTGTGATTGGTCGTAGTGTTATCCAATTGCGTGCAGTGAGATTTTCAAATGCATGCTTGGTGCCGACCCTCGAGTTGGGCCGTTTTCATTACTCAATGCCAGACCCTTAATCTTTCGGATTTGGGTCTGGATTTCCAGGCTATATAGAAGCAGAAAGTTACGGTAAATTGCAAACCCTGAAGTATCAAAATGAAGGGTATAAGTGTGACAATGTTAAGCATTATCAAACAGAATGTCTGTTCAGTATTCAGTATGCTCCTGTGTTATAGTTACAGGAAGGTAATGGTGTTAAATATATCAACATATTGCTTGATATGGTTTTACAAGGAGTATTTTTCTGTGTAGCCACAGTCTGATCCTTTATTATGATGCAGATAAACAACGTCAGTATATCTACTAACAGTGCAATACACTGTTGGTAGTAATCGTGGTATAATGTTAAAATGCACACTTTACTTGTATTGTTTATTTTGTACATTTGTGGTGACCTTTTCATTGTTTTCATTGACTTATTTCCATCATCATCTGAAGATTGTCAGTTAGCAGTACAAACTGATTTTTCAATTGATTTGTCCAAGACTTGACTCTGACTTGTGCTTGCGTTGATCGACTTTTGGGTATCTGCATTTGATGTTACCGCATTGATATTAAAAACACATTTATATTGAGTCTCTTTTGCTATCCTTTAAATACGTTCTTCTTTTGATGAAACACACAGACAATACAGAAAAGCACAAAGACTTGTGATTATCAACTGATACGCCCTTTGCTACTGTGTTGCTATACTTTAATGCTGTAAGGGCCACTTCAATACAGTATACAATAGTTTACATGGAAAGTAGGAAGCCACCTGTCCAGTAGAAAATCTATATCAGCCAGATCTACCCTGCTAAAGAGTCCTTTAAACAGGAGCGGTGACTTGATTTGCCATGTATCCATGGGCGAGCAGTTTCCCCAGAATACCTGATTATTAACTAATTATCAAATGTCCACTTGTTTCCATAATTACTGCATAAGTGTCTGAAATTTCTTTTTTAAACGAGTGTTGTTTTCCACCACTGAGAAGAGAGCTACTGTAGTTCCAATTATTTACAACCCATTCAGAAGTGCCATGTCCTGTCTCCCTCCTCCAACAACAAGGCTTCAGCTGAGATTACTTTGTCAACATTATTGTACTTCATTTCAATCACAGAGGGATTTGCATTGCCTGAGACTATAAACCACAGGCTGTTGACAGTTTTGAATAGCCTGTCATATTCTAGTCTACTCGGTCTATTTCCTCTTGTCTCTGCAGACACTTCAAAGCTTGTTTGTGCATTTCCATTCAAGTTCAGGCCATTTGCTGCATCTTCAGACTCACGGCTTTGTGTGGTAGTGCACAA
Source organism: Sander vitreus (assembly GCF_031162955.1). Lineage (NCBI taxonomy): Eukaryota > Metazoa > Chordata > Actinopteri > Perciformes > Percidae > Sander > Sander vitreus. Next base: position 5,931,024 of record NC_135863.1, read on the forward strand.
TAATATATTGGAAAATCTTTGAACCATCATCTCTCGCTATTACCTCCTCTGCTCACCCCTGATGTGTTTGTTAATTGGTATTCATGTGTCAATTCTCAATTTTCAAACCTTTGGTTAATGTTTCCATTTGATTTCAGATGGAAAAAAAAAAGATTAAATGCAACACTCAAGTTTGGCTTTTAGTTTTAGAATACTGATGTATGTGAGCTGAAAAGAATGTCTATTGACCATTCGCTATTAGGATCTATCAGACATCATTATTTTGATTCATCAAAAATGTATCAAAGTTTTTAAAAAATCCCTCCTGATTCTGATATCTAATTAAAGAAAACAACCTGTATAGTGTAGATATTGGTGGATCCTAACACCTTTCATAATGCTGCTGTTTCTTTATCCCCATCCAGCCAGGTCTGAAGCTGACAAAGACACAGAGCAAGCTGTGGATTATAGCGGAGCACCGATACAGTTGAATTAGTGTCAAGAGGTGAAATAAGACCGTAGGGGGATAATGTGTCGTGAGAGCACTGCATTGGCAAGAATAGCTGGTTTGAAGAAACAGTGTTTAAACAGGCGAGGCTGAGGAAAATGAAGGTAAAAGGCTACTGAACTGTCAGCCACTGACCAGGGTTTTGTCAGACACGGATACGTGGATCTACAAAGCATTTCTAAAACAGAGCTACAAAGAATGCACAGTTTATTTACTCAATTCTTGACAGAAGGATGTAGACTGACACCAGAAGGGGATTCGATTGCAATACAGATCACATTTACAGAAACCTGAAATGTCACAAAGGGTTGTAAGGACATGTAAGTACTGCATTCTGCAGGTTAATTACCAAATATTTAATTTGTTTAATTTGGTAGACTTCTAGACTACTATCACAATCACTTCTTCTGTTTGTATGATTTATGCAAGTCAAATGACAACACTGAGATGTGGCTGGTGTCTTTTGCGCTTGAGGCACAGGGTTAAAGGTGAGAGAGAGAGAGAGAGATATATATATAGAGAGAGAGAGAGAGATAGAGAGAGAGAGACCATCCATCTGCAGTATACCATCCAGTTTACCATTTTTAGTGAAATAACAGAGTGCCCAGAGAGACATCAGATCCAGAGATGCTCAATACTGATGAGTAACATCCATCACTTCAACAAACTAAAAGGTAAGAGTTCAGTGTTGATCTCTCTCTCTCTCTCTCTCTCTCTCTCTCTCTCTCTATATCTCTCTCTCTCTCTCTCTCCCCCCACCCACACACACACACACACACAGTAATAGAATCTAACAACATTGTCAAGTGGAAAACAGCTGTGCTTGTGTGTCTGTCTTTACAAACCTCTCATCCAAAGAGGTGCCAGAGACAAAGGTTTATTATACACTGTTGGAAACACTGCTGAAAACTAAAATGTGCACAAGAGCACAAACTTCCACTACAACACTAAGCAACATTTCTAACTTTAGGAGGTAAAATAAATAATTTCAAACCATAATTTTGCAGGTATTTGATCATAAACCAAAGTATTGCACAAATTGAAATGTTGACCTGATGATGGCACTAGATGAAAGGTCAGGAGAAAAAAGGGTTTTACAATTCATCCTCTGGGGACCATGGAGGTGTGTACCAAATTACAGAGGAATCCATTGTAAAGTATACCAACATTTTAACCTCATGGTACTAGAGGAAAAGTCAGAGGATTGCCAAAGTCGATAGGATTCTACCTCTGGGGAACATTAATCTTTGTACAAAATTTCATGGCAATCTATCAAAAATGTGTTGAGTCTGGACCAAAGTGGTGGAAAGATCGACCCTATAGACCAACATCTCCATCCAAAGAAAAGGACCTAACTCTCCAACACTTTGGTTTCTATACAATGAACATTATAGTTTTACTAAGCCTCGAGCGTGGCTGTAACTCTAATCGTGTTTCTAAGACTCAAAGTTTAGTTTCCTCTAAAACAGACCAAATTACGCCCACTTTGTACTACAAGTCAGCTGTGATTGATAGCAGGTTTCCAAAAGCCTTTATAAGTAAATTAACCTAACTTATTAACTCAGTTCGTGACTTTCTATCTGAGTTTTGAGGTGTCAACTAAAAGTATTTTGATGAGTCATCCAGAATTGCAGTCAAGCAGTTTGGCTGAGACTGATGTAAATGCTGCAGACTGGAGCCTGACAGCTTAAATGAGACGCTCTGCTGTCGGTCTGACTGCTGACAATGAGAGAAATAGTTGTTCCTCATTTCCAGCCCTTCATCTGTCTGTTGATGACACACCAGGCAGGCCCCGTAATTCTGCTGACTCTCACCATCTAAGACCTCCCCTGTTAGAAAACCACATAATACACTTGTAGGTGCTGTTCTCTGCAACATAATGAACTACTTTTTGTCTGTGAAATGGTATAAAAACAATGCTGTAATTTTCTTCCGTGCTAACTGCATTAATATGTGGCTCCATGGGAGGCAGACCTAATGAGCAGAATTAGAATGATCAAAAGAAAACTGCACTGTAACAAAGCAGCAATTAAAACATTTATCTGGAGTGTGCGAGGTTTAACCCTTATCACATTAGCACACATGCCGAGTGCTGAGACAAGCAACAAAATAAATGACTGCTAAAAACATCAGTAATGAGAAGGGAGATTCAAAAATCATTCACAATGAAATATGTCAGTCTTATGCAGATTTGGGAGAATTGCTGCAGGTTACATCACTTCTACTAATGGACCCAACGGGAGATACTACATGGAATATGTGATGAGCATTTCATTAATGGATGATATTTGCATTTCAAAATAGGGACAAGAAATTGAATGGCACTTTTTTCTCATTGAGAGGATATTAAGTCACTTTGCTAAAAACATTTTTTTTTAAACACTACAAATTATCATGCTCTTCCTTCTTTTTTGCCTCGAGCTTTCCCTATTATTTTCTAAAACAATGTTTTTAATGATACAGCAAAGCATTGCATTCTTTTCTGAAAGACAACAGTTGAGACAAGAATATGTGCTTGACTTAACCCTTAAGCTACATAGATTATGTAGGACACTGTGGGTAAATTGCAACAAGTCTTCCTAATTAAACTACAAAATATGTTGTAATTGACCTGCAATGACAAATGACACATAACACATGGTTTGGGTTAAAATAACTACTTTGTTTAGAGAAGGAGACCTTTGCCATCATGGTTAAAATAGGAATTTCTTGGTTAAAGTTAGGGAACAACTGCAGTCTTTAAAGGAAACCAATGTTGACTGTTGGTGGGTAACAGGAGATGAACAGCAGTGTTTTTCTTGTTTTGTTGACCCACCCACCCATCCACCCCGACCTCCTCCCTCTATACTTTGTGGCTCAATAACAAAGTCACACTACCTTTACAATCAGCTGAAACCCCTTAACTACACACTGGTGATCTCTGTTTTACTAATTATGTCACTTCTAAAACCAACTGGCTGCACCAGTGAGGATTCAAGCATGTCCTTTTATGGAATTAATAATTTGGCAAACATGTAGTTTGTATTTTTCTGTCAATCAGTGAAAAAAAATTAAATACTTTGATTCAATGTTCTAAAACAATAACATGAAAAGGTTCTCTATGTTCAAAGTCACACAAAAATACTACATAAATTGAAATACTAAAGTACATGCTCCTGACTCCTATTTTGTTGTATTTGCTTATTTGTGAGCAAGGACAGAGTTTCCTTGGGTGAGATCCAGCAACTGAAAAACCATTCCGTTCCCCAAGGCCTCTTCACCAACTCTCACATCTTAAATAATAGCCTTCGATAAATGCTTGTTGTAAAAAAATAAAATTCAAGGTTTATTTTACATCCTGGGTTATCTTTTTTGTAGTTTTGGTCATCATTCTGGTTGGTCATATTTAACATAACTGGACTATAAACCTGTCTGATGTCAAATTTTACCATAAGGAAAATGGGGTGATGACCTACAGAAATAGTATTAATTTGATGGTGTCTTGTTTAGGGTGAGCAGAAGTTTAGTGTCATTACATAAGGCTCTTTTCCCAACAAGGGGGAGATCAGACCAGAATGTGTTGGGGAGTAACGGAATACATGTACCGGCGTTACGTATTCAGAATACAAATTATGAGTAACTGTATTCCGTTACAGTTAAAATTTAAATACTTGGTATTTAGAATACAGTTACATTGTTGAAATCAATGGATTACATGACGATACTTCTCTGTTTCACAAGTTTATTCACTCTTGCATTTCCCAGAAGCCCCAATATGAAAACGAAAAAATTAGCTATTTGCGTGATCACTGATAGAGGTAGAGATGGCGCCGGAACCGGCACAACAGAGCCAGGGCAGGAATGCGTTTCTATCGGAATGAATTAATGGAAATTCAAACAGCATTTCACATTAAAGAAAGAGAAGGGAGAACGAAATATAACTGTGCAGTGCAACCTCTGCTTGCCAGCAACCAACCTACTTTCACCGTCCAAATTCCTCCACCTCCAACCTGAAGAAGCATCTTAAAGTAAGTTTTTTTTTTTTAATTAGCCAAGGGTAGTCGTCTGCTGTAGTTTTACTGGTCACCTTGCTATTTTATAGTTGACGTGCGACTTTACATTCTCCTACGTGCTGATTTACTAGCCCCAGAGCCGTTGAAAGACTGACTAGCCTCGCTTGACATGCTAGCTAACGTCAGCTAAAATTAGCTCATGGTAGCTTAAGACTGCGGTTAGATTTTTGTAGTATGCAGTTCGGGACTACAAATACAAAAATCTATCTGCTTGTTTAGGTACACATTCAGCCAGTTGGAACAGAAGAACACACCAGAATAGGCCTGTTTAGTAATCTGTATGTGATGGACGCATTTCTACACTTATAAAATGCAATTCAATGTGGAAGTAATCCAAGTATTCAGAATACGTTACTCAGACTGAGTAACGTAACGGAATACGTTACAAATTAAATTTTTGGGCATGTATTCTGTATTCTGTAACGGAATACGTTTTGAAAGTATCCTTCCCAACACTGGTTATAATTACTATTTTCAAGAGGCACTTACATGGCCTGCTCCCACTGCACCACTCCACTCCTCAAGCCAACAAATATAAAGGCTGTCATTTAATCGGAAAGGAGGAAGGTCAAAGCAGCAAGTTAAGTAATTATTAATTATAGCTAATCTGATGTTAATTTGCTGTTTAATTGATTGAGACATGAGTAATGATGGAGGATCAGTAGTACAAGGCTTGCAGTAACACATTACTACATTGTATAACTTTTTTTTATAAAAGTTATATTTGCCCAATAAAACGCTGATAAATAAACTACATTTTAAAGCTATTCACCTTTTTTTACGATAAGGCGCCATGCTTGTAGTTTCAGTACTAGATAATCTGTTAGAAAGGAAAACAGCAAAAGATCTGGCGGAAAAAATGTGACTGCAGTTTTCAGGATGAATAAAAAAATGTCTGTTACAGGCACATGACATCTATTAAAATGTTCTCTAATGTACTACTTTGCTTTGTTATTGGTTTACTCTAACAGTTAAAGCTAAGAAATTAGATCAACATAATGGAACCTCACCGAATATTAGATGTTTCCATCGTGATAGGCCATTTAACATTAAAAACACCTAAAAGAATTGAGTTGCTGATACATCTTACATCCTTCTGTATGAATTTAGTTCTGGTCACAGATCATCATCATTGCCATGGAGAAAGTGACAATGTCTTCAAATAAAGCACTTCACCTATTTCACAACAGCAGGGGGTTTTATCAAAGAAAAAAGGCAATTGCGTAAAAAACAACCCAAAAAACGTGTTACAGTAATGTCACCCCGCTGGCAGGAAAGTACCATGATACAGAATAACAGGACTTTATTGCTGAAACTTGTGTTGCTGTGCGCCACAGAGCTGTGTGAAGGTGAGATGAGGGGTGTCAGACGAATTAATCCGACATCTCTCACACACACACACACACACACACACACACACACACACACACACACACACAGAAAAAAGAAAAACCTAGTGATGGGTGAAATGAGGAGTTTGGAGTGTCACTGCATGGCAAGACAGAGGGCACTGAACCAAACTCCACTTCTTTATTGTGTGCATTCCCTCTTCTACAAACTCCAGCTGTACTGTAGTCCTTTAAATCATACATCTCTTGTTTCACTTCCAATGTTTGGCTTGAGCTCAGCGTTGTCCACTGTTACCACCTGTTTACTTAATAATGAACGTAATTTTGGCCATATCATTACATTTGGTGGAAGGATCACATTGGACCCCCACCAAACAAAAAAGTCCTAAAACTTTTTGGTATATGAGACATTCAAAACCAGTTGGAAAACCTCTACAATGCACAATAATCAAGGTAGATTTTTTTTTTTTTGTTCTTGGAAAAGGGGATAGGGAGAAATTTGCCAGGCTTAAGAACTTGTGATTCAAGTCAATAATTTCATTGGCTGGTGATTACTAATGTGGGACTCTTTCCCTGACATGGCCTATAATTGAAATATTTAAGTAGATATTATAATTATGACTAGTTTAAAGCTGCTATGATCAATATTTCTATAAATTATGTATTATCATATTAAATTGACAAATGTTTGCCGTTCAGTCAATGTTGTGTTTACGACCTGTTGTACTGCCCCCAAGTGGCCAAAGAAGCAATTAGAAAATGAATGTGGGTTTGAAATCATACTCTTTTAAGCAAAGCAAAAAATATAACTTTGGTGCTAAGCACACTTGTCAATCAAACATCATGCACTGTAAGTTATTTTTCCTGAAGGTTTCTATAAATAAAAATGTAGGTTTTACTGTGGTCTTTGTCTTTCCTCCTAGATGTAATGCACACAGATGTAAGGAGATCAAATTAGTTTGGAATCAAATAGTTGTTAAGATGAGTTCTTCTGACTTCCAGTTTGAGTCTGGTCTTCAGGAAATTGTAGCATTTAGCAGGAAATGTATACATTTTTGATTGTAAAGTTAAACCTGGACTTTGAGCAGTTGAAAGAACAATCATACAAGGTCCATTTAGTATCTTTAACTTTTCCTCATATCACATGATCTTCATCAGCAGATTTAATTTGCCAAGTTGACATGAACATTTGAACTTTTGGAACTTCATTGAGCCAACGTGGAAAAGAAGTCCTTAAAGTGCTCATCTACAACTACATAACAACGGGGAAAACTCCATCTGCTGATGAAGCGTATGTAATATGATTGGAAGCTCCACAACACCAACTAAGTGAACTTTGTGGTGAGATTCATTTCTCAATTTTTCATTATATTTTGTAAAGGTTTATGACAAAAGTTATGTAACATGCAGTACATCTTAAAAATGTGCACATGTCCACATCAATATATCTTTTAGCATATTACCCTTGGGAGCTTTACTTTTGTATTTCAGTTCTATGCTACTTTATACTTCTACAGCTCAGAGAAAGATATTGTACTTTTTACTATACAATCTCACAGCTATTGTTACTACTGCAGTTACATTACAGATTATGATTTTACACATAAAACACAGAAAACACATACAACTATAAAGTGTTAATGCATCAGGGATCATAATACATAACATGATATAAATATAAATAAGTCTAAAAGTAAAGAAAACATTTTTTTTCCTCAGAGAAATTTCTTACTCACCATCTTTGCTTTTTCAAAAAAAACAGACATGCGATACAGTTTTTATGAGTTGGATATCAACTGCCACTGTGTTTTTGTGTCATGCAAAGCCCTGACAGGCTGTCAGAAAAAAGGTGAAAAGCCCTGACAGGCTGTCAGAAAAAAAAGTGATACATTCACAGTATATCAACGTGTCACATCATTAACACACAGTGGGGTTTTAATAGCTGATGCCCACAGTCTCTACTTTGCTCCTACTTTGGAGAATGACAGTGAATAGTGACCTCAGCAGAATGTGGCTGATTCTCAGACCGATAACAAGTCATCTGAGATAATGACAAGGCCATTTGATGAATGGGTCTGTTTTTAGGGAGGCAGACATCAACTGGGGAGTCGGCCTTGGGCAAACACAAAATCCCTCAGGTCACAAAGGCAGATGGATGGACTGCAGTTCTCTGTCACTTTTATCGCTTAACTACTTGTCCGTGGATTAATCAATCTAGATTCATGACTGGCAGCTCCAGGCTCACACCACCAGTCGCTGCCACCTTTATGTAACCTTGACTTAATCAAAACCTCTTCATGGCTCCACTTTTACTAAACACATTTTCATAAATGACACTCTAGAAGAAAAGTACGGGGCCATTTATCCCCAACTGCTTTACTCTTTCCTCACGGTGGTTCTCCAAGACTCCGTCGTCTCATGAAGCATAAAGGACAGCGGGGTTCTGCAGAGAAAATGTATCACGCATTCACACCAAATTGATTTTATTCAGAGGTTTATGTTCTCTCAGTGCACATCACCACCTCATTGAAAAGTAATACATTCTGATAAGACAGGGCTGTTCGCATATGAAGCAGGGAGCTAGGCCCAAATTCAAATCAACTCGTCTCCCAGCATTTTTTTTTTACCAACTTATTCTCTGTCTGGCGTTGGACAGAAGGAGATGAATTTCCAGCAGTCTGAGAAAATAACAGCACCCTAATGCTCCCCTCCTCAGCCTCAGCTAGCTAGTTAAATAATCAAGAGCGTCTACCCAACCTACAGTCTCAGCCATCTGAGAGTGGAAACACCCCTGAAGACACCATGCTGCCTCCACCAGTGCAATACATCAAAATGAACACAAAAGTTGGGTTTTCTGTAATGTTTTAGAAAAATGCTAAATCAATTTTTTCTACCTGTACACTGCCTGTGGTGAAGTGGTACCGATGGGAACTGCAAAATGAAAAAACTAAGGAGGAGAGTATGCAAGACCCATTTCCCCCCTTAACGTTAATAAAGTTGAAGTTGAAGGGAGGAAGAAGGTAAGGATTGTTTTCCAGAGAAAGTGTTAGTAATGGTGATGATGATAAGATGATGATTAGTTGACAATAGCCCCCATAAAAATGACAGCATAAGTTATTTGTCCAACCTGTGATGAACGATCCTGGCAGCTTTAGTATAAATGGGTGTGTAAGAGAGACAGGGCAACATACACAGAAAAAGACAGACGATGATGAATGAATGACAGAAACCTGCTGTCCTTCATGTACAAAACAGGATGAATGATGAGCTGAAACCTTTTCATTGCTTAGGAGGCATAATCTTGACAGAAGACAGGTCATTAAGTGGATGATAAACGCTCTGACTGATATGACAGTATGCTGCAGAACAAAATATATGAAGCACAGTGGAGTGATACAGTAAAGTCTCAGGTTTTGTGATTTGTCTCTTGGAAATTGTTGTGTCTTAGCCAACACAGACAATGTACCCATTTCATCTAAGATTTGGGATCATTTCATTCCTATCCACTCATGCGTTTGTTCCTTTTTACGACTGCGTCTTCCCAAAGAATCGATGCAGCTTAAGAACCACAATGCCTATTAATGCATACATCCCTCCTACGTACCATCCATGCCCAGCACCACCAATCTGTGGAGAAAAGGCTCATTAGTGAGGTTTTTGTCGATCTGCCTACAGGGATTTAATGTTACAAGATGACCTTATTTACAGCATCATTCCAAGAGAGTACAGTATAATTACAGTGGGGAGGAAGATTGACTACTTCAAGAGTGTAGCTACTGGAACTATTCATTAAAACCTCCCAAGACAGCATATATATAAATGCACTCAGGGACTTAACAACGGTGGTGAATAGGAGATATATATTTCTCACACTTGTTGCAGGGTAAATTCTCTCATTCCTTAAAAGTCGGTCTTCTAACATAGCCATTGAACTAGCAATTTTTTGAGCGACTTCACTTCTGAAATATTTCATTTACTCAAGAACACACTTTTTAGGATATTTTATGAAACCTGTTTACGGTAGCCTACAAAACCGGTGCTGAAGCAGCAGCAGCATCCTCCTGTGCAACTCTCCCACATCTCCACAGAAAGACCACAGTCTCTCCGCCGCTCTCTTTCGCTCATGAGGAAAAATCAAATGCAGGGAAAAAGCTAATTCAATTTTATTTATAGTATCAAATCATAACAAGAGTTATGTCAGGACACTTTACAGAGAGTAGACCACACTCTATAATTTACAAAGACCCAACAATTGCAGTAATTCCCCCGAAAGCAAGCAAACACAACTTCTTTCAAAATCAAATCCCCAGAGGATGTGAGCTCCCTTTCAACAAGCCTCCGCGGTGGTCCGATCACACCCAGCTAACTGTTTAATTTGCTAAATTCACAGAAAAAACTGCATGAGCTACAGTAGGACTTCTTCCCAAAGTGTAGAAATGGGTCGCAGCACAGATCATTATCGACTTGCAGGCAGCTGCTGCCTTAACTTCCCTCTTTTAGAATGCTGCATGCATTTATTTAGAAAGAATAAAAAGTGAGAGCTCAAAATGAAGAGTCGTACAATTTCAAGCATATAGGCTAGAGCTGGAAACAATTAGTTTTAAAGCAAAATTACCAAAACTGCAGTTTCTCCAATGTGAGGATTCACAGCTTTTCTCTGATCGACATAAGAACTGAAGACCTTTGGGTGTTTTTGGACTGCTGGTCAGACAAAGCAGGACATTTGAAGGTGTCATTGTGGACATTGGAAAATGTACATTTGACATGATTACTGGAGAATATTTGCAAATAACCCTGTCATTACAGCCCTAGAATATTTGAGTTTGGATTCTCTTGATTAATCAATAGAGATATTGACAAATATTTCAGTTATTTGGATTCATTCTAGCTTTATGGAAAGTAGCCCTTATCATGTTTGACCAATTCCATTTTGCTATTAGCTATTATATCAAGACAAATAATACAAAAAAACACTTTCATCTTTTCTTTTCTTTCTGAAAGAGCTGATTTATCAGACAGTTTTTAAGTCTCAACAGCCACATGGCATCAACCAGCCAAATACAGTATGCCCCCTCATTGTTAGCCAGTACCCCTACAGTCTAGTTCCAAGAATAAACCGTGGTGGTCCCTTTCAACAAAACTACGCACTCAACATCCCGCTCTTCTTACTGAGGAAGCGCACAGAGCCGCTCACCTTCTCCACCTGTCCCACAGGAGCCAAGCAGCAGCGAACCGATCAGCGCAGTAATCCCGGCGAGGCTTTTACTCCCCACAGGCATGTTGAAGCGACGGGATGCTGCAGAGTTTAATCCCATCAGTCGGAGGGGAGACAGTCTGTTCGTCCTCCTCCTCCTCCTCCTCTCCTCTCCGGTTCTCTCCTCTGGCTCCGCTCCGGTGCGCTGCGCTGCAGTAGCCCTGCTGCCTGCCACGAGGGGCCGGCCGGTACCCAGTGTGGAGGAGGAGGATGCTCTCACACCGCCTGCCCTCCGCCAAGTGATGTGAGTGAAAAGAAGGAACGAGGAAAAGATAAGGGAGTGTTTTTACGAAACTGCTGCGGGTCCGAGTCCAGCGCACCGCGTCCCACACTGAGATCCTGAAGAAGCTCAGATATAGTTCCTGAGTCCCAGGGCTGGTTTCACTACAGCGCAGGGAGAGCATGTGGCTTTAGGTTGCTGTTTAACTCAACTGTTTGAATCCTCCCCTCGGGGAAGAGATACAGGTCCATCAGAGCACGGACCACAAGACTGATGAACAGTTATTACCCTAAAGCCATCACCACACTGAACTCTGCACTGAAATCCAAGTCCTTCTTGGAGTTACCTTTTATTTAATATTACAAATGGTGCAATAAACGTTTTTACTCTTAAACTTTTAACATGCACGTGTTGACATGTGTATGTGAGTTGCATGTGTGTGAATGTGAGATGTTTTGGATAGGCATATTTAATGTATGTTTAAAGGATATTTTTGAGCACCGTCTCAGGTAGTGCACCTGAATCTCATTGTATGTGAAAGCAATGACAATAAAGGAATCATATCTTATTTTAACTCTTAATGTAGTTGTGAGCTATCAAAAAGCAAGACTCACTCTTTCTTTGCATGAGACCGGGTTTCCGATTATGAGACAATGGGCGCCTGGCACAGACATGTAAAAGTCCCCCGCGCCTATCCAGAAGCAAGACACCCAACCTAGTTAAAGTAGTGGTCGTTTTGCGTCTGAAACATGCAGGTTAAGCCCAGGGCCCCCCGACCCCATGGGCCTCTGGGACTTCTGCCCGGTAGGCCCAGCTTTTCAAACTAACATGATTGAGAAATCAAATAAAAATAAGCGAGCAGAGGATCACATTAATTTCTTGTAGTCCACCTTTAAAATATCCCCTGCAGTCATGTTTTAAGACATCTGCTTGGAATAATAATTTAGGTTCTAGTATTTCTCCACACACACACGTTAACATGACATCTACTTCACTGTAAAGTCCATTTTCAGTGTTTTCACATCATACTTGTCTAAGTTGCATATTGGACCACAATTTGCATCTGAATTAGTCGTGATTCACAAAAACACTCATACTTTGTACTCATACTACACTTACATGACAAGTGTTAAACACATTTAATGTGAGCACAGAGAAGCTTCAGCATATGAATGTGAAAACTCAGCACAAACATTCTGTCTTGTTTAAAGTAACGTTAGCATTTCCAGTGTTAGCCAACTACAGTTTTAGTGTTTTACTTCATACACTGCGTTCTGCACCTCAACTAAAACAAACTCAACATCAAATACTGTTACTAAACCTCTATAACTCCACGATTGATTGAATAATTCTAACGTTACGGCATCCACACAATCTCACGAGTAGCTAACCAAATGTGGAAAGCAAATTAGGCTAACGTTACTTAACGTTAGCTAGCATCGGGCTGTCACCTTAATTACCTTCAGAAATATATCCACCAACAAACTATTGAAAAGCTCTCAAGTGTACACTTTTTCCTATTAGCTGCCATTACGTTTCAGAATAATAACGTTAAGTTAATATAGGCTAAGTAACTTACCTTCAATGAATCCCAGAGAATAGTGCTGTGCGGTGTCCTGTCCAGCATGTGCAAATAACGGGTGGCCAGGTGGGGAGGAAGACCAGTGAGAGGATTTCATTTCAAATTTTATTATTTCAATGAGTTCTGTTAAATAAATAAGACAAGCCCTTGCCTTAAATGTTTATGATTTAATAAAGAATATTGATTTGGATTTAGCTGAAGTCTGTTTAATTATTGGGAAAGTAAAAAAAATGTTTTAATAAATGATAACAAATTCATATATCCAAACTAAGAGACCAAAGCATGGGTTTGTACAGTGCAGTGAAGGTCAAACATTCAAGTGAAGCAACAATAGGCAATACACGCTTGAGGGACTTTACATTTATTACTGGTTGGGGACACAACAAAGTGGTGCTATGAGGGCCTTTTCTTTCATAGCTTTGTTTAGCAGGATAATGTATGTCTGTGTCTTAATGTTACATATCACCACTATAATATAGTTTCACAAAAAAGAGGGGCACTTGAGCAGCCCAGGTGCCCCTACGGAGATCAGTCATCACTTTTCTTTGATATGTTTGGACAATGTGGGCACTTTCTTTGCATGCAAATGTCAATCTAAATCTAAATTAACAGATCCTCACCTCAAAATCTAATTAATACAGGTATGCAAACCTGAATAGGTGGAATAGCTCTCACATAAATATTTTTGGAGAACAAGTGTGACATTTAAAACCTGTTTTCTCATCCATCTGGGGAGGTTACACAGTACTTTGCAGCAAATAAAAGCCCCAAGCAGAACAAACAGACCTCTCATTCACAGTCATTTTTAGTGAATATAACTCTAGGTTTTGTGTGGACCAAGTGAAATGATCAAGAAATAGCAGTACTACATTGAAACACATTCATTTTAGAAAATATCTTTATAAGCCCAAAATCTCTATTGAAAAGTAGACATATTCATCCTAATAAGAGGTCAGTAGCGCAAGAACATTTCCTCCGTTGGAAGACCATGGTCACTTAGAAAAGTAGATTTTCATCCCAAATATTTAGGGAGCATGTTGTTAACCAGCTAATCTAGGTAAGTACTCTCTTAACTACAGTATTATTCCTCCAATTTGTCTGCCTTCAAAATTCAGAGGAAAAAGAGATAAGAAAGTGTAATCAAAGACACAGAGTGAAGACACCTTTTGACAACCAAAGAAAGTGTCACCTCTTGAGCTCCTCACACTCAGTCCACACATTTAATGAATATTTTAGTCTGACACACCACATTTTGATTTCACTCAGGATGTTTGGCAGAAAGTACCAAAACATGACTTTTATAATGATGCACTTATGCACCAGTTTGACATATTCAGTGCGTGAGCACTTGAATTTTAAAATAAGATGACCATCAATCAAATTTAAATTTAGACCACACAGGCCAGCACAAGAACATTGCAAACTTTAAATTAACACCCACAAATGTCAGTCATCCACAAATACCTCTGCACTGACCTTCTAACCAGGAACAAACAGCAGTGGGGCTTCTGTGTTTCCCTGTGAAGGGCAGCAGTGGGAGCGTCATAGCTTTGTTTGCTAGTGTTCACCCACACAACCCTTAAACCTTGCTCTCCACTGCATGCCATTTCCTGTCAAGGTCATGTGCTGCAGGTTGCCAGCACAGTCCCTCTCTGAGGGTCTTGTTACAGGAGGGTACAATGCGAAAGAAATTGATTTCCCACCTCAAGGGCAAAATCTTCATTCAGTCATTGGGGGGAACTAAGCGGGTTGGGGCGGTGACAGTGAAACAAAAAAATCATCCTGCAGCCTGTTACATGTGTTCATTAACAGCAGTGACACTTTATATTAAACATGTGCCATGTTTTAAAAGTGAATGAGGGGTGAAAATAAGGTAGCAGATCTCTTCAGTTAAGTTAGAATCACTAAAGCTGAGCCACCATAGATGGTGTAGTTGTGTTTTAAAGTACTGTAGAATTAAACTCTGTAGAAAACCAAAAAACCTTGACCTGATGCATGTAATCCACAATGTGATGCTTTGATTGCTCCAAGTGTAAAATGTATCTGAATTGTTACATAAGGTGAAAAAAAGGTGGCCAAAATCCATAGGTGGAGAAAGGACACATAAGACAGGAACAATCTTTATGGTTAATGCACTTTAAATAAAACTGTTCAGTACAGTTTTAGGCTGGTCGTAGGTGTGGCTTGTGGGAAAAATACTAAGACACACAGGAAACTCAAACTTGTGGCTATTGGGCAACTAGCACATGCTGCCTAAGGGAGCTTCTGCTAGTGAAGTTATGCTCAAAGCAAAAACTACGACACATTATCAACCTTTGTTGTGACGAGGCCTCGTTTGGGATGGTCACATGATTTTTTTGGTGCGGTGAAGCGGAGCATCAAAACATCTCTCCACATTCAGATTGGAGTTAGTCTGGTTTTATATACGTGATGTTCTCAATCTGCCATATTTAAAGCCTTTATTGAACAAAAGACTAAAAGCAGCAAGACCACCAAACCACCAATTTAACATTATTGCTTTAATTACAACACAGCAGAGACAAACCAGAGGTTAATCAATTAAGAAATACAAAAAGTATAAAAACAATAGTCTCGTTCGAGATGAGCCAGGTCTGCGCAGAATCGATCACCGCCTGATCACCCAATGCAGGCCGGTTAGATTTGTGTCCGACGTGATCCCGACTTGCTCTGACGTCATGCACACGCGGGTAACGATAACCTCACGAGATCAAGGCGGCCACAGGTTTGAGACACAGGCAGCGCAGTTGCTTTACACCAACTGCAAGACCCATGCTGGGAAACGCCTGCCTCTCAGCTGATCTAACATGTGATTGGTTCAGAATCAACTCAACATGGTGACGTTTTATATAAACATTTTATTGATTTTGAATTGGAGGGATTTTAACTG
Source organism: Sander vitreus (assembly GCF_031162955.1). NCBI lineage: Eukaryota > Metazoa > Chordata > Actinopteri > Perciformes > Percidae > Sander > Sander vitreus. The sequence continues at coordinate 5,946,876 of NC_135863.1, forward strand.
CTATTTGTCTGATTTAAATACTATTCTGTATAAACCACGTGTGGCTCATAGCTACGTTAAGAAGTCAGAGAGACTAAATCTGTTCAGATTACAGATCATCTACAGTGTGTTAATTAACATCAGCAACAGATCACATGTAGAGCATTTTGACAGCTACTCTGTCATAATAAAATCAACTGGAGACTGTGTACAAGCTGATATATGGGTCTGATAACATTTTATTAACATCGGACCTAACAGGATGTGAGTGTGTCTGTGACTTCCTGTTCAGCCTGAAGGCTGCTGGAAACAGCTGGAAACTGTCCGACTTCACAGCTGACTGTCACCACCCCCGGCTGCTGCTGTAGGGCTCTCAAGTTTTGAAGACAGGCAACAGTGACAGTCTATCGGCATGGGACATTTTGAGTATTAAACACTTTATTTCCTGCATTCTGGTGAATTTGTATGCACTTATTTCTACCCTTTCCTGAATCAATTTATGCTGGAAATATCTTTATGTAAACATTACAATCCAAATATAAAAACATAATGGAATATATTGCAATAAGGCTCTCAGGCATTCTGTATTGCTTTCATCTATTTATTCTCCTGTAGATCGATTTTTTTTTTTTATTATATCTGAGTCACCACACACGTCGCCTAGGCATAATTTACTCTTCCCTTCTCTTTTGCATCTTCTGTTGAGGAAGTAACCTCCTTAAATGTGCATATGACAATTATTCACCTCACTGATACATTAATTCATTTTAATTTATTAATAAACCCCTGGACTGCAATATTGTTAAGTTTGAGCAAGATTTCTGCTCATGTTCAAAACTTTGTGCACATTCAAAATATATCTGTTCTCTCTGAGATTTGGAGTCGTCGTGATATTTTGAGAAAAATAGTTATAATAGTCACTATATTTCAGAAAATAATCTACCTGCACCATAGCCTGCTGTGCATTACGTGATTTCTCTGCTGATGCGGTAGATCTCAGACCGTCTGACAGTCACAGAGTCTCCCGTTTGGGTCTCTGAATAGAGCGAACATTTAGGGAAGTGTCTGTACGCTGCTCTATGCTTTTTTTTGTTCATTGGTTGTTGCGTTAAATCTTACCCTCTCTTTTTTTTGATTGGCTGATAAGTGGCAGGCTCAACTAAGAACTCCAGGGGAGACGCGGTTGATTCCTGCCGGTTCCATAGTGAGAGCGCCGCGCCAGAGAAATTTTGGGCACCGCGGCATATTAAATATATTATAAATAGTTTTTCCGCGTGAGAAATACAATGTGTGGCGGGAGTGCGTGACAAAAGACCGAATTGAGTGACTGTCACGCTCAATGCGTGAGACTTGAGAGCCCTGCTGCTGCCTGCTCTCGTCCACTTTACAGGCGAGGCGCAGTTCATCTCGAACGAGCCTAATGTCTAAATTTAAAAAAAAAAATTTAAAAGTCATATGGTCTGAAAACAACCAAAACTCCCTACTCTACCCAACATGGTACAGTCTGGGTTCCCCCTACTATAAAGTTCATTAGATGCTCTCACTTCCTGTTTGGCAGTCTGGACCTTTGACCTGAAATAACAATGATTGGAGCACATGGAACAAACATTTGAGTAACTGAAGTTGAAATCAAACCAATACAATTAATTTTAGGTATTTAAATTTAACATGTAGATGCTGTCAGTTTGCATATTGAAGAAACCAAGAAGTGATTCTATTAGCAGGTTACCTGCTATACTTAACATGTGCTCTATTGTTCACTATGCAAACAGAAGTTAGCCACAGAGCAACACAGTGCAATAGAAGAGTGGTTGGTGGTAATTTAACTACTGTAGTCAAGGCAGACACAAAGAGTTCAGTGATTTATTCAATCAATCAACAAAATTGTATTTAAACGTGGTACTCAACATGTGCTCTATTGTTCACTATGCAAACATAAGTTAGCCACAGAGCAACACAGTGCAATTGAATGGTGGTTGGTGGTAATTTAACTACTGTAGTCAGGGCGGACAGGAAGAGTTCAGTGATTGATTGACAAAATGAAAATACAAAAGCTTACTGGCATGGGTAGCTAGTCCAAACAGAAGTAACTGAGAATCCACAGGTGAACAGGGATAGTGATGACAGGTACAGCTGGCTGGAAAGCAAGGCACAGAGCGACATTGAAGTTCTGACCTGGAGCGAGTGGAAATTGGCCTGTTAAATACTACACGGCTGATGAGGGAAAGATAGAAACAGGTCAAGTTCAGCCCCCACAAAACGTAGCAACATATTTTTTTGAACTGAAACAGGGTTGCGTTTAACACCCTGTTCTGTGCGCAAGAGCTCTGCCTTTTTATTACCACGGATTTACAGACACGTCTCTGCTGATTGAGTATCACTTGTGACACAACCAATAAACGAGAGACACACCCTCCAAACGAAAGAAAACATACCTCAAAGTCGCTGCACACCGTTTCACACCGTTCCGAGGGAACGTGTCGTTCAACCAGGAAACCGTAGCAAAACGGTGCACACCGTTTTGAGATTGAACGTGCCCCAGGTGAGCAGGTAGAAGTGAGAGTCAGGTGACTGGGACAGGTAAGAGATTCTGAGGGCATCTGGTGGATGGATGGAGAATGACAGTGCAGGGTCCTGTGGAAGTAGCTGGAGACAGCTGAGGGGCAGACTGAAACAACTGAGAGAGACATGTTGAGAGACAGCTGAATCAAATTTGAGGCTTCAGCAGTCAGAGTTCGCCAAATCTACTGGGTGTCTTTTAAAGTTACAGGGTTTGTGTTTCCACAGACAGTGTCCCGTTGTGGGATATGCCCTTTTAGTTGCATTGCTAGGAGAAAATACCAAAAATAACTACCAGGACAAAGATATATTTGGCTTGAACCGCATAAACTTAGGTTCAACTTAACAATGCATTCATGCACAGAATTGTCATTTAGACAGACTTAAAAACTCCAGATCTTTAAAAACAAAACAATTCATTTGAAGTATTTTTTAAATACTTTGTAGAGTAAAGGTTGGGTAAATTTACTTTTTTGAGGTTCTGGAAAGATTGATGTTGAATGAAGGACATCAACGATGACTGTTGATGTAAACTGTAGTCTTCGGTGTTCAAGTTAGACACTCTATCCTCCTTTTCCTCATGGTTTGTAGGTGGTACACATGTGTCACACTACTTCTGCCTTTGCTTCTGAGAGAGGACAGTCATTAACAAGCCCACAAGAGGTCGCTTGTCAGGAAAACCTAAACTTTGGTTATTTTACTGTAAGAATTTGAAAAATCAACTCATGTCTTTTTTTCTCTTTTAAATGGCGTTGCAGAAATGTGGGGGAGTTTACATTTCAAAGCATTAGGGAATCCATCACAGTCACGCCTTACCTAGAAAATAAGCCTAATGTGGAGAAAATAAAGAGATTTACATATGATTTGCATACGCATGGACATACAGGTGCAAAGAGGCTTATTTAGGTATAAATCCACTCTGCATGGCTCCATTTTCCTGCTCTACTGTACCCCACAAATGAGCACTAACAAGACCTTAGTGGTGAGCCAGAATGAGCAGCACAGCGCCCGGTTCATTTCCCCACTGATACAGCGTACTGCCAACACTAATGAAGCTGCTGCATCATGATCATATTCAACAAAGCATGCACAGTAAGGAAAGATAGAAGGCAGCAGAATTGAGAGGAGGCACCTGTTCATATGCAGTAAAGGAGGGACAGTGAGGAGCATTAGGTGCATTTCCATCCACCTATTTTCATGCATATTTTCAATTTGTGCATAAAAACAGGTGGATGGAAACACAGAGAAAAAACAAAAATCGTCCATCCATCCATCCATCCATCCATCTTCATCCGCTTATCCGGGGTCGGGTCGCGGGGGTAGCAGCTCAAGCAGGGGACCCCAAACTTCCCTTTCCCGGGCCACATTAACCAGCTCCGACTGGGGGATCCCGAGGCGTTCCCAGGCCAGGTTGGAGATATAATCCCTCCACCTAGTCCTGGGTCTCCCCCGAGGCCTCCTCCCAGCTGGACGTGCCTGGAACACCTCCCTAGAGAGGCGCCCAGGGGACATCCTTACCAGATGTCTGAACCACCTCAACTTCACCTCAACTTCTCCGGGAACCATCACCTTATCGTGGTGGAGAGGTTTGTGTGTCCCTATGAACCTGAGGGCTGTGTTGTCTGGAGCCAGGCCCAGATGGAGGGCTCGTCAGCGAGCGTCTGGTGGCCGGGTTTGCCACGGAGCCCGGCCGGGCACAGCCCGAAAAAGCTACGTGGCGGACATCTCTCCATCCCATGGGCCCACCACCTGTGGGAGGAACCGCTGGGGTCGGGTGCGCTGCCACATGGGTGGCAGTGAAGGTCAGGGGCCTCGACGGACCAGACCCGGGCAGCAGACGCTGGCTCTGGGGACATGGAAAAAAATCGTATTATTACAAAATCGTATTATTACAAAAAGGTTTTAGTGCTTGGCTGAGGTGGAAAAATTGACGTATCGATGAAATGCAAAATGTGCCAAACTGCAATGGAAGCATACTTATAGCAAATGTCATGTTGTACACAAATCATGTGATTCAAATGTCCAAGCTTCTGCTTCACTGAAGAGACGAAAACATCAGATCTGTGTGGACTGGAGCGATGTGGAGACTGTAACATCCATCAAATTACTGACGAAAACACTATGATTTAAAGGCAATTAAAAGCTTACAACATCCCTTTTCCACCTAAATTAGTAGTTAATGACTTTTCTCTCTCAAACTCTATACCTAACTGAAAGAACGGAAAGACAATTTAATACTACTCCTGTACTTTTTCCACATATTTAGCCTCTTATTTAAGATCTTATCGGCTTCCTATCCAAAATCTCTGCTGTGAAATTTAGATCATACAGGATCAAAAGGCTCAATCATTTGGACAATGATTGAAGTTGGATATTTTAAACAGTCTCTGATTATTTTTTAAATATGTGTATCCTTCAAACCATAAATCCTTGACAGAGAAAAACATTACTAGAGATTCAAAAAAGTAGTCGTTTATGTTCTTTCCTTCTCTTTCTGTGTCGGTCCATCTTTATCCCTCTTTTCTTACCAGCTTTGGTCGGTCAAGTACTTTGCCCTTTCTCTCCCTACAAAACGCTTGTGAGGGAGAGGAAACGCTTCTGAAAATACAAAGAAAAACTCCCTCTCTCAATAGGACATTGTGTCATTGATGGGAACATAATTCCACCAGCACTGCCTTCTCCTCCTGTGAAAAGCGAAATTGAAAATTGGATTCATGCTATTTGTCCTCTTGATCATTTATTGCCCTATCTGAAAGATCTGGTGATATTGGCTTACGATCACACAGAATGTGAAACCATTCCGCAGCGGAGGTGTGAAAAAACGTAATTTCTCACACATTGTGAAAATGTCTTATCTCAGCCAGCTGACTTGTTTGCTCTCAGCGACGTCTTTAAAATATTACAATGAAAATATCCCACATTCTGCTCTGAATACAAACACGTTTTATTATTCGTCCTGTTACTTCTGAGCTTTATTATCATAATGGATATATTCTTCATGAATTTCATTTCAAAAACATCTTTTAGTAAAATGGGAACTCAAATTAAACTGGAAAACACCAGAGGAATGAAAACACAACCTATATCGCTATATGGTTTGGAGGACTTGTTGAAGAAAAGTGAAAAGCAGTGATTTGAAAGTTTCAAAACCATCCACTGTCTGTATGCTCAACTGGTTTCCTTTCCCTGTGGGCTGAGCGCAGAGCTTAAGTGAGGAAGCAGGCTACAGCTTGATCTGAAGGTGCAGAGACAGTAAGTAGTGCTTGGTTCATATCGGAGCTGTCAAATTAACTCATTTGTAAAGGTTTCTGTACTGCAGATTGGAGTTTTAGGCAGGCTAACACACTGAGAGGCAGAGCTGCTCCGGAGGGAGAGTCAAACCTCAGTAAGCAAAGAAGTGCAAAGAAAGCTTCCTGGCTTAGTAATAAGCCACAGTAAGAAATACAAGAAGGAAGAGAGGTAGCAGCTGATATTATGAAACCTATAGCATGCTGCTGATGGAAAAAATATTTTCTTTACCTACAGTAATTGTTAAATGCTAAATGGATTCATGTGTTTAACAGAGAGATGATGTCTGTTGCCTGCTTATTGTGTAGAAATATGTATCTCAATTAATGAAAGGGGCTGATTCAAGAGGCTGATCATTTATTGACCTTCATTACAGGAACTTGTTTTACATCTGCAAAGAGGTCAGAGGTCAGGGACCACTGGCAAGGATTCAGGGAACTAGAGTTCTGTCAGAGCTATATAAATAATGAAAACAACTTTTCCTCACAAAGTTACAAAGTGCTCTACGGGGAAGCAAGCAAACATAAGAGCAAGCAAAAAGCAAGCAAGCAAAAAATAAATACAACACAGGGAAATAATGTAAAAGAAAAAGATAACATAAAATGGCAAGATCGGAATCATAAATCCAGAATAGACAAATAGAAAAGCTATCTTATAAAACAATATTTTAAAAAGAGATCCAAAATAAGTTAAAGATTTTGGGAATCTTTATCTTCAATCATAATCATTTACTATGACTTAAACCTGCATTAACTGATTCTTTTGGCCACTTGAGGGCAGCAAGCAGAAACACAACAACTCAAATTGTTGTGGTTAACGGTTGTTATAGTAAAGTAAACATATAGGAATGACATTTCCTCCTATGGAGTCCGTTCATTCGCATTCGGAGATCGCCTATTTTTGACTGGGAAAATGGCGGATAGCGTAAACAACAACTGCTAACGTGAGTTGCTCAAAACGTTTCTTTTTAGTAAACTATGTTGTCAATGCTTTCGTTAAGATGTAGAGCCCCTGGCGATACTTCAAGTAAAGTTTCATGTTGTGTCGAGCCTTCTTAGTGTTTAAAAATAGCTATTTTGAGGCTAGCATAAAAGTGCCCCTAGCACTCCCATTCAAAAGGCCATTTGACCGAAAAACGAGAATACGGTAAATCCTAAAAGTGGCGATTCCATCCTAAATATGCTTTTAAACAAAAGTTTGACTCAGGTACATTCACAAAAAGACCCTAGGTTACATTTTGGCAAGAGTTACGCTTTCATTTGGAGTAGTATTTTTGTCAATTTTTTCTTCTTTAGTTTCCACAAACTCCTGAGCGAAATATCTGTCTCTTTACCCAATAAATGATCCAGTATGTTCAATAGCTAATTGCTAACTTTGCATGTTTGCCGCCGGGTGCTGGAAAGGGAGTGTACAGTGGGGTTTTAGAGGTTTTTTGCCTGCTGCAGCGAAAAAATGACACTAGTGAGAGTGATGAGATTGAGCCAAAACAATAAAGTTCCTGGCAATAAAACCAAAACAATGAGCTGAAAGATGCTAAAAATGCTCCATAAATCTTAGGGGAACTGCAAACTCTCTGAGTGACCTTTTTCTAGCCATTTGATTCATTGTTGACAATAAAATACTGATCAGTGCAGTCTTAAGTTGCAACTATTTGGTCCTAACCATTTATTGTGTTTAACCTCTTGTATAAACCTGTTTATCCCCAATTTAATAGCTACGCTTTATATTTGGGGTTTCTTGACAACGTTTACATATAGTCTTCCTTCCCACATCTATCTTGGGGCCAGAATTAGGCTGCTGTGTCAGATAGCATCAACTGTTGGTATTCATTACTTTCTACCTGCTGTTAGCCCTAGTTAGCATATAGTGCAAATAAGTCTCAGTAGAGTCAGTGAAAGTAATTGCCTCATTTATCCAGACATCCGCTTCACTTTGATATTGAAATCTTTGTGCGCATGAATATGTAAATAGATAAGAAGAGTAGAGAGATAGATGTACCTTTTAATGGCTCTGAAGCATTTCAGCATGCTATTTGAGGGATTCCCAACCAGAGGTACTTGTACACCAGGGGGTACTGATACAGTTGCCAGTTTACACGTGGAGAGAATGTGGAGTAGCTCAACTGATTTGAAAATTGCGTGAAAACTAGTAAGCAAGCGAGCAGAGACGTCAAAACAGTTAGCTACAGGATTGGACTATGGGTCAGGTTCAGGTTTTGCTGGCTTGACAACAAAGGCACAAAGCAACATGGCAAATCTTTAAGACCTGGCAGGGAACGAGTGGAAATGGGCTTGTTAGTCTGTAATTGCACACATATTCACTATAGTTTATACTGGGAACTTTTGCTCATTCCTTGAACAATGTTTTGCACATTCATGCACAAAACTGTACAGCTCTTCATTTTAAATTGTACATTTTATATTTATGTTTCTTATCTTTGCAGTAGGCTACTTGCATCAGCCCTTATTTCTGTTCCGAGGACCGATGAGCGAGCATCACTGAGGAGCTATAGACGAGGATACATGAGAGCAGCCTTCCTAGAAGCCGTGCAGCTGAAGGAGCTGCTAACTCCGCCCATACAGCTGTCAAATTCATGTGACACTTCAGAGGAAAGGACGTCTCATCCCTCTAAAACACATTTGCTCTTTGCCTCTCTCCTCCCATGATTTCCTCACGTCTTTCCCGTGCCTCCTCGGTGGGAGGGACTATGACACGAGGAAGAGAGGCGAGTGGAGGACTCGAGGTGGGTTTGGAGAAGAGGCAGTGTGACATTCTGTCACTCCGAATGGTAGTAATATGGGTGCCTGGGTAGCTCACCTGGTAAAGCGTGTGCCCATGTACAGAGGCTCAGTCCTCGCCGCAGCTGCAGCCGCCAGTTCGGTTCTGTCTTGTGGCCCTTTGCTGCATGTCACTCCCCCTCTCTCTCCCCTTTTATGTCTAAGCTGTCCTATCAAACAAATAAAGGCCTAAAATGCAAAAAAAAAGATGGTAGTAATATAGGATTGCAAACATGACCAAACCAACATAAATATTGACATTCAATTGTATGAAAATTATATTGTAACAATAACCACTTTTATATAGTCAATTGTGTTACAGTTGAAAATCTACCACCAATGATACCAATGACACCAATATCCACCAATGGGTGCATTGCATCACATAGAAAAGGTTGGGAACCACTGCTATACACCATGAAGGTAAAAAAGACAAAGAGATGAGTGGAGTTTGGGATTGGTGATAGTTTCATGCATCCAGGTTTGGGTCTGAGAATCCAGATACACCAAGGACTTTTTGCTGATGCACAGTTTGCATCAATTGTCGCTCTTATCTCCAGTTTGAGTATAGTTATATATGGCTCATTTACATTTCAAACAGGTTTTACACTCATTGAATTTTTTAACATATTTTGATATGGAATTAGCGAGAATGGAATATCCATGGCTGAACATTTGAACACAGCACATTTAACTAGGGCATTTCCAGCAGTTACGTGTCAGTTGATTCACTTTCTGAGTATTGATTAAAAACTGATGTTATTTCACCCCTGTCATTTATGGTCGAGTTCAGCTGATTTGAGATGATGAAATTTCATATCGGAGCTTATAAGCTAATAATGACTGTACATATCATCATGGTAGTGGTGGTGTTGACAGGTGGAATTGTATGTCACTTCTGCTGTGTGCTCAGCAAAGCTTCCCTGTCTAAAAAAAATCTTAATATAAAGATAACATCAAATAGTCAACATTTTTTCCCAGTGTGCTCATATTCTACTATTCTATCATTTGGCAGTGTCAGGTGATAAGGGAGTAATTTGAGGTTTACTTGGCAGTGTGGCCTATCCAGCTACTACTCCTGATATAATGCTTTCATTTGCTTCTAAATGAAATGAATCACTTTGCTTCGCAGCTGTTCCTGAGCCACTCCTGTCCTAATTCTTTCCTCACATGCTGTTATTTATTTTACAAACCAAATGGAACCAGCCAAGTGATCAATGCACTCTACCTCTAACTTTTTATTCACAACATCTGCTGCTGGATTCTCTGGGCTTTTGGCAGGTCATTTAGCTAGAATAAATATTCAGTCCCTCCATTGCCGCAAGCTCCTGAAAGAACCTCAACATGCCTTAGTTGTATTATTCATTCATTTTCTAAACCTACTTACTCAGGCTCAGTTTCACACCTTTGTGCATTCTGTTATTTCTTCTTATTATATTATTGATGTCCGATGAGCCACGTGTAAGATGGTACTGGGCAATTGTAAAATTTTCTAGTCTGTGAAGGTTTTGTCAGAGCTGCTCCACGTCTCTGCCCAGTCACCCTTGTAATGAAAACAAACACAGCCTCAAGGTGTTACTTATGAGACTAGATTCATAAAGCAAGGTCAGACAAGAGAAGAGAAAACAGTGAATAAAAGTGATATCAGTATTCATGTTTCAATATGGCTAATCCTTAAAACAATCTCACAATATAACAGGTTTACAAAAAAAAACATCTTTTTTTTTATTTGATTTGTTCATCTTCCAGGAAAACTCATCTTAATTTATTATTTATTCAGTATTAATTAAAGTAAAGCTCACTCGTCTTGGATCAGGCAACAAGCCTCCAGCAGAGTCGTGCCTCGTGCCACCACATCATGCTTGACATTATCATATCTGACGAATATCATCACAAACACATAAAAAAAAAGACAACGCTTGTGCAGCTTGTGAAAAATCCCAGATAAAAAGCAGGAACTGCAGCCCTTCAATGTGAGCGGTGGTGTGTATCAGCTGGACAGTTAAATCTGGCTCTTTTACTGTCCTCCAGAGACAGCTAATGAGCTGATAAGAAAAGTTCAGCTCTTTTGGGATTCCTACAGATAGCAGTTTCTACTTCCATTTAGCTGGTATTAATTACCCTACATATTTAGGTTGCCTGCTTTATACTACAATGATAGCATGCGAGCTGGAATCAGGAGCATAACATCCATTTAACCACAGCCAGATGATATCCTCACAGGTGCCTCATTAATCCAGGTTTCACTGTAACTGGGCAGTTTCAGGCTTTTGACTCTGGTTAAAAATGTAATTTAGTCTCTTTTTTAAATCCATTACTAATCCAAAGAAATTATTTTTACATTATATCTAAAATAGCATTTCATTTAACTTACTTACAGTTTTGTACGCTCGCTATGACAATTTTTTCAATACTTTTAACAACTTTCTTAAACTCTTAACGCACCAACACACCTACAACACACAATTGGCAAAACAGTTAATTTCATGCTCAAAATCACACATTGTAAACTAAACTCTAACACTGATTTTCAAAATATAATAATTTCCTAACACAATACACTGTGTTTACCAAAACAATGCAATCATGTGTCTAAGTCGAATAATTCTTCCAAAACACTAACACATGTTCTCTTCCAACAGGAACATTTAGTCAATCATAGAACAATGTCATACAAAACACTAACATCACATGGAATTACAGAAACTGCATTATGTGATACGTGTCAGGTCTGCCCTTATACTTTTTTTTTAAAGACTCTTTTTTGGGTTTTTCTGCCTTTATTTGACAGGACAGCTAGGTGAGAAAGGGGAGAGGGAGGGGGGGAAGACATGCAGGAAATAATCACAAGTTGGATTTGAACCCTGGACCTCTGTGTCAAGGCATAAACCTCCAAGTATATGTATGCCTGCGCTACCCACTGAGCCAACCTGGCCACCATTTGTTTCTTTTGCTGCAGAGATTCAATTCAAAAAATGAATGACCCATCTCAGAGTAGCTTTATAGAATGTACGGTTTCTGAAAAAAAGGAGAAAGAGACAGAATCGACCTGATACTCCTCTTCCTCTCCCTCATGAAGGCATTTTTCTTATTTTCTGTGTTCATCTACAGTATATTGTTCAAAGGTCCTCTTTTACTGTACTACCATGTGATCATGCGATTGAAAGAACCTCAACACCTGAGTGTGTTTCCTAGAAGGGAATCAGCTGTGATTGATCTATTTGCATAACTTCAATCAGCTGTTTCTCAATAAATTCATGTATAAAATGCAGGGGATATATTTGTGTTTCAATTTACAATATGAACAGCTGTTCACTTTGACTTTAGCTTATAAATTAGGTTTAGAACATGATGTTATCTGTTCTGACATACAGTATGAAAGCATTTGCAAATTGGTCAGTAAAAATCCATTGTTTTGGTCTTGGTGGAGCTTGTGTGTAAAAGAAGTTCAAGCATTTTAAATGTGTGTTAACTGTATGCATTTTGGGTCAAAACAACAAGAAATGTGTTAATTGTATAACCTACACAGGCAAATGTTGTGCTAACTGTGTTAAGAGTTTAGGAGAGTTGTTAAAAGTATTGAAAAAAGTGTCATAGCGATCGTAAGATGTTTCCTGTATGATGTTTCTAACATCATACAGGAAAAACACAAGATAACATAAGTAGTAGGTAACAGCTAGACCAAAGGTACTGTAAAATAATTAGTACAAGAAACAGGCAACAATAAAATTGGATTCACAAAAGTATTGACTAGCTTTATAAATAGTTAGCATATGTTGTCGCTAATGCCAGGGATTAGCATTATTATAATGTATTATCACTTGGAAGTACAACACAGTAATTAATCTCGTTAACATACATAACCAGTCCATAAGAGTAAAAGTAAAAAGTTAGATACATAACAGTTAGCCAGTTAGCCTACTTGTTGTTACGGAAAAACTAAATTAACAACAACAACAACGGTCACAAAACAGCTGTAATAAAAAGAGCAACTACATATAATGCTTCATCAAAGTCATTTGGAGAGTGGATAAAAGATGTCTGTCCATATTTGCTTGATCACACATCTGACAATTATAACAATGATGTAACCATAGATATAAAAACCAGTCTCTAGTGTGCCTGCTCTATGGGCCACACAGTGTGGAAGCAATGCTGATCATCCAGGTAATTTTACACGCAGCGGTTGAACTTTTTTGGCTTTGTGCGCCTCTGTGCAACTATCATAGGAACTGACGAGCCCCGCCTCCAACACTGTATCCAGATCTTATTATACATCCATGGTTCATACCAAGAATGCATTTTCCAGCAGAGTTTACCCTAAGTCACGCAAGAGACTTAGATAAGAACATATCAATCTCTCTTTTTTTTTTTACTCAACCTTTATTGTGCGGTTGTTTAGTTTTACTCACATTTTATTAATATCCAATATCCAACTCTGACCAACCGGCTCCAAATTCCAAACGCATGGGATACCCAGGAAATCAAGTGTGAAGTAGATCGGATGAATGGTTCATGAGATATTTGTAAGACACACACACACACACACACACACACACACACACACAGAGATTCCCCGATTTATAGTTAGATATGCATTTCCCAAAATGTCAAACAATTTCTTTAAGTATAATTTGTAATATAAAGCATGCTCTCACCCCTCAAAGTGAGAGTAGCCTTTAATGTAAGAACTGGCCTCAGGTGGCACAGTATATTGTAAGCAAGCAGAAAAAAGACACTCAGGTTCAGGTGGATACACAAGCTGAGAGAAAGACAGATGCCCAGTCAGACATTTCAAGGAAAGATAAATATAGGTCTCGCATCCCGAGCAGACAGGCTGACATGATTGGTTTGACATGAACCCACAGCTGACATTTGACTCTGCAAGGTTCTGCTCATTTGTCAGAAGCAGCCCGGCCTGGACATCACTGTCTAACCTGAGGGGATAATAAGGAGGACCCCACCCTGCTGAGAGGCGGCTCCTGCTGGGTAACATCCCACCAACAGCTCCAGTCTTATCTAATCTTCTCCATGGATGAGCAGAAGATGGGGGAACAAATAAATATGTGTTTCAGGGTGGAGATGATTTGTCACTGGATGTGTCCATAAAGATTTCCCACCAGTGAAAATACCAAATACCTTAAGCTGATGAAAGTATATTTAAAAATAGTTTTGTTTTACTTAGGCACATGTAGAATTTTGATTTAAAGGGAAATTCAAAGAAAAACAATTCTGTAATACTCTTTGTTCTTATTTTTCTTTAAATTGTTTGTCTTAACGAAAAACAAGGACCCGTCTTAAAGGACCCATGTTTTCTGTTTACTGCCGCTGAAGAGGAATAAACATAAAAATAAAATGGAGCTGAGGTTTTGCAGTTGCAACGGACAAATGAGCAGTGGAGTAGTAATGTTATGAGGCAGAGAGCCAGCCGCTAAATGAGTCAAATTAACTTCCCGCTTTATCCACACAAAGAACATATCGCCACGAGTAACAGCTTTATTCGGCTTGTTTTCTGTGAACGATGTGGCAAGGGTGGAACGTCAAGGTAGAGTTAGCAAGCTAACGTTAGCCAACTAACACTGGCTAGCTGGCTTGTTGGTTCCTCCGTGCTTTTATGCTGCATCGGTTACAGAGAATGGGCTGAACAGTGGGCTAAGTGTAATGTTAGCTGTCCGTTGACCCACTGCCGCTGGGTCTAACTGTCCGTGACACGCATTGTCCCTATGACAACTGACAACAATCGCCATTTTGTTGTGTACCAATCAAATGACCACGGGAAACAGTTCAATGGCCTTGCTAGCCATTTTATTTCTATGGGAATAAATCTTGTTCATGTATGACGCGGCTGGTGGAAAATATGGGTGAAATACTACATTTAAAACTTCTAACAGCAACCTATCTCTCCAGAAATAATGCATCAGTAGATACTCTGGATAATCATTAGAACTGTGAACAGTTTTCATTGAATCCACTTTATAAAAAATAATAAACGATCTGTGAAAACTGATGAGTGTGCTTTAAGGGATTATGCAAAGTAACACGAAAACACTGTAAAGAGATGTTGAGATCTTGGAGGCGATGAAATTCCATTCACCTCCACTGTTTTTGGGGTAGAGGCCAAAATCTCAGGGATGTATTTCTCTAAACCTTATAGCATGGCTAGATACCACTAAAAGTACATGAGACAACTTTATAATTTTGGTCATAAAGTACAGTATATACCAGCATCTGAAGTGTTTTCTTCAGTTGTAAAGAGAAGGGAGGGTAAGTGAAATTGAGGCTACGTTGACATTGCTCCATCCCCCCATTCCTCCAAAAGATTTCAATTGAGATTTACTGTAAAATCCCATTTCTGCCAAAAGAAAAGATCTCTCTATTCCGGTGATCTCTCTATTCTTGAGTGATGGATGGTTTGCTGGTGTTTACTCAGAGGGGAGGGAGAGAAAGCTAGAGAGAGGGGTCATAAAGTTTGAATGGTGCAAGCTATTGTACGCTTTTAGTTTTCACAGACAGTCATAAGTACCACTGGGAGGAAGAAAAGAGGCAGCAAATGGACTGTATTAAATTGAAACAGACAGAAAAAAAAATCTCCTGTAATTATAATTGTGTTCATTTAGCCTTAAACATGATTGCTGAAGGGACTGGGTGCTTTGTGGTTCAAGCAAGAGGAGCTCAAGCGTGACAGTTGTTTTTTTGCACATAGATCACACTAAGAGTAGCATGTTCAAAGACACCCAGGTATCAGAGGAAGAACACTGGGGCAGAACGTTTTAGCCTCAAGCTTTATAGCAAGTCTGTCACAAGACTGGTAACTGTCACTTGGCTGACATTGATCTTTAGTGAGTGAGCAAGGGAAACATATGTATTGAGGCGCTGTTTGAGCACCGAGGATGAGGTGAAGCTCTCCAGAAAGCTGCGGGGTATTGAGCATGTTGTGGAGCGTGATATTAGGGCCAGCGCCTCCGACCGAGAGGTCTAGAGCCGTAACGACCTGCGAGCATCACCAGTCCAGTGGCTTTGACAGACATGGTCTCTCAGCCGGAACGAGACACGGAATAAGCAAGTGGAGAGTTAGAGCTGCTGTACGAAGGGACAACCTATTTTATTCAGAATTATGTTCACATGAAACGATTTTTGAATTAGTAGGATTTACACTCACTGGCTACACTCTGTCAGCGAAGGAAACTCAGTGTCAGTAAGGTATGGATGGATGCAAGGGGAACTGTTGTGCTTGGGATGGCAGTAGCTCAGTCTGTAGGGAGTTGTGTTGGGAACCGGAAGGGTTGCTAGTACAAGTCCGCGTACAGACTAAAGTACGGAGTGTGGACTGATAGCAGGAGCGATGCAAGGCCACCTCCTGGGCACTACCAAGTAGGGTTGGGTACCAAAACCCAGTTCCACTATGGAATCGGTTCCCACGCAACCGGGTAGTAGGCTACTATCGGACGTAAAAATATCACACTTTCGCTGTAGTCTACCGTTAGTTAGCTACCGTAAATGTAGGCTACTTTTAAAATGCCATATTTTCCCTCTGGGCTCACCAAAACGGACGTAAAAGCATATTAACCATTCACTGCACGTGATCGCTAGTAAACATATTACATCTTTGATGTCATTTTTCAAGAATCGGTTTAGGAATCGGAATCGCTTTAAAAGTACAGGTTCGGCATCGGAATCGTAAAACGATACCCAACCCTACTACCAAGGTGCTCTTGAGCAAGGCACCGGACCATTGTGGCTGTCACTCTTATCACACTCTGGTGAGCAGAGCAACGGTCTAATTAAAGCTTCAAACTAAGTTTTTTCTTATGACCATGACTGATGTTTCCCTAACCTTAGTCCGGATCAACGTTCATTTACCAGATAATCACCGGATGTCCCTCGCCTTGCAAAACTCTGTTTGCTTCAGGAAACAACAACAAACTTTGAGCTAGCAACCTATTTGCAGAATTTGGATCGTGCAACAAGGCAGGCCTGCTTGGTTTTTTCGGGGAATGATTGTAAAGATTTACAAAGAATATGTTTACGACATTTACTATCTAACTGGGATGTTTCTGAAAGCTCTGGAAAAAAAGTGAACAAGTAGACCTTGAGTTAATTTTATTTTCTCAGACTTTAGAAAGCCTTTTTGGAGTCACACAGGCTGAAAAGTGATTCTCATGACTAGTAAAGCGATCTTGTTGTGTACAGATTATTGGTATCGCAAATTGACCCCCCCCTGACTAATTTTAGAATCTGGAAAAACGTATGCCACAAAAGACAGGCTTTATTGTCCGTAACCATAGCAGTTCTGTCTTGCTCTTTATGGGATGTGGAGAAGTTTAAACTCCAGCAACCCAATTGGTTATCCAAGATAGTAACAGTGCTGTTGAGTACCGAAACCGATTAAAGGAAATATATTCTGGGAATTTTTGACAATGTCATTCCTAATGATGTTATTTTCCTGTAACTTTCTGTTATAAAAATAACTGCTTGCTCTCAATTCATTTACTACTTCCCCAGGTTATATTCCGCTAATCAAATGAGGTTTTCACCTCAGAAATGCAATTAATTTTTCTTCTGTCCTCTTCTCTCTTACTCTCCTTCCCAGTCGGGCTATTTCCTTCACACAGCACCTGTCTGTTACTGAGGATACGTCTTTCATCTTAGTCAATCACCTGCTGACAGATGGAGGGGTTGATCTACCACACAAACCTAGTGAGACAGCGGGAGAACAAACATACCTTAAGTGGAAATGCAACAGGACATTTGTTCATTCAAAAGGTCACGTGTTTCTATTTTTGCTTAACAACCAAATAAAAGCTGTTTTCCAAAGCAGGGAAAATATTCATAGATCATAACACTTTTTTCTCTGTTCCCTGACGTTGATTTTTATAGTGCTGACTTAAGGTCTGCCATTATTTTTAGTGACATGAAACTCGTGTTTTCATGTTCCCTGCATCCCCCTGACAGATTAAACCGATGAAATGAATCCAGATGATGAAACACAACAGCATCTGTGTGGAAGGACAAGGTGCGTTTTCAGCCTTGACACCAAGCTTCTGTCAAATCCCTTTCAGTGATTCCTCCTCTTCAGCCTTATCACACCACAATGCTCAGTCTCAATCTAGACCAACACTAATGCTCACATTTAGGCTGAATGTAAATCATGCCACCAGATAAAGCACTTTGTTTACCACAAACACTTCCCCTATGGCTAAATGTCAAGCTACTTTAGCTATTTTATAGGCACGCTTCAGCTCTTCGTTGTAATGAGAAACCCCTCAATAACAGGAAATCTGCATGTTTAGTGACTGGGCTGTTTGAAATGCTGCCGGCTGTTATTCTACTGGAGCAAACACAATATGGAGGAGGTTAATGTATCTCCTGACACTGTTGAATGGAGATGGAATTATTTGTGGGTTGTTGTGAATAACGACCTAATGTTTTAGATGCATTAACTTTTCTCTGTTTATTGATTAAATTAGCCTAAATTAAACAAGTCTGTCTTCTTTACAGTGTTTCTGTCTCCCTAACACAAGACATATCTGTTCCAATAGATAAAATGTTTGGAATAAAAAAAAAGAAAGAAATACTCTAGTCATAGTTTTGACTTACCATGAGTATTTCTTTTTTTTTAAGTCATAGTTTTCATGGTATACCATTATATAGTATTTAAAAAAGGTAAATATAGGCTATGACACACTGTAAGTCAAAATTATGGCTTATTAAATCAAAATGATGTATATAAAACAACACTTAAAATACAAGCTAGTGAAAATAAAAAATTATGACTAAATGCATAATGTGCACAATTATGAAAACTTTTTAAACACTCCAAAGCATAACTTCCTCTATAATTTTAAATAAGATGCAACCATCTGTCACCCTGATTCTCCTGACAAACCACTGCACAGTCCCAAAAGTATTGAGTTGCTGCAGATAAAACTTCAAAAATCAAAAGGATGGCCAAACGTACAAAAAGCATTAAATGGACAATAAGTTAAAAAAAGGCCTCAACAATACCCCGTAATTGTTTTAAAAAAAAACTTGTATTCCAAATCCATTTGAGCCTCCACTCTTCTGTGAAGGCTTTCCACATTCCAACGTTTTGGAACCTGACTGCAGGGATTTGCACCCATGTAGCCACAAGAGCATTAGTGAGGTCGACCACTGAGGTCTGGCTCACAATCAGCATTCCAGTTCATTCTAAATGGGGTTGAGCTCGGGCCTCTGTGCAGGCCAGTCAAGTTTTTCTGAACTCAGAAAAGCATTTCTTTATAGACCTGGCTTTTTGCACTTTCTACAGCAGCCACAAAGTTGGAGGGAAACTATTCTCCAAAATATAATTTTCTGCTGTAACAAGCAGAACAAGCAGCAAGTAATATCAATTTTGTTTAAATGAAACAAAAGGGCCTACCCCAAACTTGGATTAGAAAAAAGCCCCAGAGCAAAAGTACTGTAAATGAAACTGTGTGGATCATAGGGGTGAACGGAGATTCAACGAGCTCATACTGGTGTGTAAAGTCTGCTTATCCATGAAGCATCCTTTATTATGAATTAATGACCAGTTGGGGAATATCCTCACGCTGAAGGCTGTCGTTGAGAGCTGTTATTCTTCATTGTAATGGTGAATCATTATCTAAATGCATCATCTGTAACCAGCCAATGACAGGCTGCCTTAGTAATGAGTTTCTCAGTAAGACAAAGCTGGAGATTGAGGCATTTCTTTCCATAGTTCCAAACAGCCCTCTGATTTGCATTAACATCTCATTAATTCTGGGTCTGGCGCGGTCTAATTCTGACTTGACCCCATTTGAACTTGACTTTTTGAACCAGACTATGATAACAGCTAATGCTGTAAATGTGCAAGCGACGTGTCATGTGGGGCACACCTCGGGCCTTGATAAGCTTAACCTCCTTTGCTGAAGAAGAAATGGAAATGGATAAATCACCAGGCTCACAAAAAATTTCAAATATACAACATTTGGATGCATAGAGCTTTTAGGGATCATGAACAGTGTCTTGATGGTATCGAGGAAAGAATGAAATCATTTTACAATCCTTTCAACAGTTGAGGCCAGCTCTTTCTGACCAACCTGCAGTGTAATAAACAAAGGCCTGAAACAGTGGTGGTGGTGACTTTGCTGTGCAAAGAAGACAAACAGTGTCCTTTAGTTCTGCTTGCTTTCACCTTTAAATCTCTGCATCCTCTGTGTGCTTCAGCGGTTCCTTACCTGTCAGGTGAGCTGAAGTATACCCCTTCATTGACCCAATTCGTCATTGTTTTTAATTACAATTGTTTTGTTCATCCATTAGTTTATTAGTTTTATCTGTCTATTTCAACTGACACATACTTCTTGATAATTGTTTTAACTATCTGTTATTTCTAACTAGATGACTTATATCTAGCTATGTAAGAGAATTCAGGCAACAGGGGGAGGAGGACTTGCAAACAAAAACAAATACATACCAGGCTAGCAGGTTGAACAAAGGGACATTTGGTCAGGATCAGGTTTACAGGATGGCAACAATCTGAACAGTTCAAACTAATGCAAAAGGAGCACGACAGGTGAGCCGGTCAGGAACAGGCAACAGGTCAAAACAAAGGAACAGGCAACAAAAAAGCAGGAGCAGGTTCAGGTCCAGAAGGCAGGTGGGAAAGTCTGAGGACATCTGGTGGATGGATGGAGAATGCAGGGGAAGTGAGAATGTGGCTGAAAGGTTTTGTGACAAGCAATTACTTTTAGCTAACTATTTTGATTTGATTTGATAATTGGTAGGCCTACTGTGCAGTTAGCGGTTAGCTTACTGGTTATTGTGAGCATACATTTACTAAAGCTTTGAGTTGTTTATTTTTCTCCTCTCACTTTTTAATCAAATCATATTTTGTTTTTTTCCCAAAGTATTTGCTATATGCTACTCTATAATCTTTACATATGCCTTTCTCCAGCAGCCCTGGTTGGGAATCACTGCTCTTCCAGAGAAAACCCAGAGGGCTTGTTAGTAATGGAATAGTCTATGTCCCTGATGTTCCACTTCCGGGATTGGTCTGTTGCCGACGGAAATTCCGCTGGATTTCACTCATTTAGGCCGGATGTCCGTTGCCTTGGGATTCCTTTGTGTTGGCATTTTAAACTCCAGCCGATTTATGGTTAAGGACTATAGTTAACCTTTTCTCAGATCTCTGCAAGGTAAATCCAGACAGCTAGCTAGACTATCTGAGTTTTCTGTCGCATGAGTAAAACAAGTTTTAAACGTACACGTTCCACCAAAACAAGTTCCTTCCGAGCCTATTTTGCAGCGGCACCGCGGTTTTTCTCCGGTGCTCAGCACCGCCCAAGATGGTTGTGATTGGTTTAAAGAAATGCTAATAAATCAGAGCACGTTTTCCTCCCATCCCGAAATGCTATGTGGAGTAGCCAGACTCTGCTTCAGCGAGTGTTGGAGGAGGGTCTGGCAAAGCGAGACTAGGCAAAGCGAGACTAGTAATGGAATGTTCCTTGCTCCAGGTGCAATAGGTACTGGCTTACTTTCTGTAATGGTTTTTGTGTTATTGTTTCTAATGCTAATCAAGGTCCCAACAGGTTCAAAATGGAATTTTCTCTCATCGGAGTGAGAACCTTTAGCCCACAGGGAAAGTGTATGAATGTTTCACTGCTATCACATCTCTCTGTCCCTAATTATTCCAAGGAAGTCCACCTCCTCTTCTGCCATCTTGTGTTCATTTTCAAAATATGAAGAGGATGCGATTAGGAATGAAATGTGGTAGCTGATGCCAAGAACTAGTGGTGGGGATATAATGCAAAAATGTGTCTGAAGCTGAACAAATGTCATGGCTTAGTTAGTATTCTGCTCTTCACTTCACTACTATAACTCACTTAGAGATAAGAGATCAGTTAACTGCTAAGCATTTGTACAGTTTACAAGTGTTTAATATCAACAAAGTTTTCATAGCATGAAGTAGACACCAGTTTCATGAGGATAAAAGGTCTTATTTTAAATGCAAAACTGTTACTTAAATTGTAACCATATTGAACCCTACATCTCCTTTGTGGAGAAATGACCAAATAGACAGAAGGAGCAATGGCTTGTTGGTCTAGGGGTATGATTCTTGCTTCGGGTGCGAGAGGTCCCGGGTTCAAATCCCGGACAAGCCCTCATATGTGAGATCTTTATTTGATGACATTTGAGCCTTGATGTGCTTTAGCATTACGCCCTTATAAATCACTAAGTCCACTAAAAAAAAACATGGGAATTGCTTGTACAGATACAGTATAAAGCTGTTGATTATCTCAGTAAGAGAATGATGTTGCTGTTGCCAAAGTGATCCTTCAGGTGAAGCTTGTTGCAGCTTTTTAGGGGGCATCAAACCCCTACCAATACCCAATACAGAGTATAAATATAAATACAGACATGGACTTTAGGATCATTTCAGGATACAAAGCAATTCAGCAATTCTAATTGATCTAGTGTCCAACGTTACTCCTAAAGCTGCTATAATCAATACTTTTACATTAATAATGGATGAGATGACTGTGAAATATGAGTTTATCGTAGTGGCCAGTGTTGTAGTCACGACCACCTAAATCGAGACCAAGTCACCAAGACCAGAGTGTATAGAGACCGAGACAAGACCAAGACTTTGAGGGGTTGAGACCGAGACAAGACCAGACCAAACAACTGCATTTTTTTCAATGCGGCCGCAGTGTGAACAACCAAGGCGGATTTGATGCGACTTTTACATCTATCTACATCGACATTTGTCAAAATTATGCGCCGGCGGAAATTAGCCCTAGACACAGACAGTAAAATTATAAACTTGACTAGGCCGACAAAATGGAGAACAGATGGAGCAAGTCAATGGAGGGAGAGTGAGGTGTTGGACCTAATTAGTGTATGCTCATTAATGTTACGGCTGCCATTACACAAACATTTTTAAATAAAAGCGAAAATGCTTACTTCCTCCATAACCTCCCTAACTTTAGTGCAACAGCGTGCTGCATCTGATGTCATTGTTGTTCTTTTGCACGTGCGGGTCAGTTTGAAACAGCAAACAGTTCACACTGGAATCTGATACAGGCCACATGTTAAAAGGTAATGTGAACAGCCAAACAAAAAATCGGATCTGAGCAAAAAAATCTGAATTAAGCATTAAGACTTGCAGTGTGAACGTAGCTTAAGTGCCCGCTAACAAGTTTAGGTGGTCCCATCTGTGTCGGTTAGCGTTACACTGCAGAATTTACACACCGTGTGTTTTCTTTAAAAAAAAAAAAAAATTAAATAAAAATAATTCATAAAATGCAATAAATATGTTATTAACGACGCTTTGGCGGACATCTCCAAGACAGCCAGAGCTTCTTCTCCATTCACCTACATTTACTTTGGGAGTGCGAGTTAACGGTGGCGGGGAACGGGAGTTAACATGAACACATTTCCAACTAGAAATGAGTCAAGTTATTGGTTGCATTTGAAACAGGACATTTTACATATAATCACAGTAATAATGTTAACACATATATCAGACGATACACAAGCAATTTCGTGATCTCCCTGTAGTTGTGGTCCTGAAATAAAATCCAGAGTGCTCTTCATCCGAGACCGAGACAAGAAAATGTGGTCGATTCCGAGATGAGACCTTCGAAAAGTGGTCTTGAGACCAAGACCGGTCTTGAGTACTACAACACTGGTACTGTCAAACTCTTATCACCTGACTCTGCAGTTCCTCTTACTTTTGAGAGTTTTAGGATCTCTCAGATTATTGTTTTGGATGTACGGCCCACAACTTTACTGTTTTGGTTCACACTCAGCAGCATCGTTTCCAGCAGCAGCAGGCAACGGTTTTAGGTAAATATCAGCACACCAACAGGCCAGCACACAACAGCTGACACAGTTAGTGAATAGCTGGTAAACATTACATAGCAGAGCATTTAGCAGTTAGAGAAACAGATATTTCCCTCAGGAGTTTGTAAAGACAAAAACAGACTTAAAAAGGAAAACGCATATTAGACAGGGGGTCACAAACACTCCTCCAATTGAATGCCAACATTGCTCCGTGTCTGCTGGATGTGTAAATAAGCAATTGGCAATTTAAACAAACAATCACATGTCAGTGATATGTCAGTGTTGTGATCACAGCTTGTTTCCACTTCGCCCAAGTTACCACACAATCTGTTATTGCAGGTTTAATCACTTATTTGCTAAATATGCATTTATATACATGTATTATTCTCCCGTGAAAAGTCTGCTGAATGACATTCACAATGTTAAGCACAGACCGTTGGATTACTAGACCTTTACTAGGATTACATTGTGCTTAGGAAAAATTAACAATATCACTCGTCGAAAATGTCAACAAAAAAAAAATCTTTATTTAAAAAAGTATACCCAATTTGGGACACAAAGTTTCATTCGTGGAAATCAGTTAAGATGACAACAGAATGCTTCCTTACTATTACTTCAGCGTAGAGAGTATTATTTTTCAGAGATGGCGACAAGATTGTTTTTTGTCTTGATATTTGATTCATCATCAACCCAGTCACTACATGCTACCAGAGCCTTTCCCAGCCGGTAGAGAAATGTATGGTATTCCTTGACGCAGGATAATGAAAACATGACTTAAAAATCACATTGTAACCTTGGGGTTTTGGCCTGTGCTACCATGTAGACCCATAGCAGGTATGGAAGTCAGAGAGGCAGTCAGAACAGAAAACAAAATAAATAACAGCTGCTAATTTCTGGGGTCCAGTGGTCCATGCAGACCTGCTGTAGAGTTTGAACAAACGGTCTGTGGTAGCATGTTGTGGCAGTGTTGAAGAATTCATCTGGTCCAGGACTGAGGGTGGGGCTCTGTGTAGTCCAGGCAGACTGCTGTGGTGGGGTTCAGCCTAAAAGGTGTTCTGTGCCTCTGTGGGTCGATGCTGCGAAGCCAGCTTACCATAGCCGCCTCTGGCTGGGTCGTAGTCCTGCCTGTACTCATCTCTCACCTACACAAGAAACACAAACACAACTAGTGGCATAAGTAAATACACATCTTTCATTATTATTATTTATTTTTTTGTTGTTGAAGGGGGTCTTGTCCTAAAGTTACATCCAGGAAGGTATTTGTCTGTATTTTTCATCCAATGAGCTAGTTCTTAGTACAATATTTATGTTTCCTTATTTACACAAAGCTCACTGTGTACCACTACGACAAAACTGCACATGATTATGCATTTGTTAACAACATAATATAGAATTTAATTGTTCAAATGCCACGCTATAGTAATGCCGTCTCTTCAAAAGGCCATAGTTAATCATGCATATTTTGTTTCAGACAGGAGACCACTTTCTAAATACCATGCTGGTGTATTAAAATGTCATAATATAGTGTATTGATTTTTTTTAATGCCATTTCAGTACATGTCATTTTTCAAATACCATAGTATACTGCGTTTTATATCGTTTTCCAAAACATTTTCAATATAAAAAAGGACAGGCAGAAACGGTGGGATGAATACACGTTCATACTAGTACTCATAACAAACAAGTGTCCCAATCCTCACCTGTCCTCCAGATTTGCCGCGGCCGTACTGCCGTCCCTCCTTGAAGCCGGCGTCCCAGTCTGTCCTGATGATACGGTCGTCCAGCCGCGTGCCATTAATGAAGCGCATGGCATTTTCTGCACCTGTACGTGTGTAGTATCTGGTACAGCAGGGGTTAAGGTCTGTTGCAGACTCCTTAGTCTCACTTTGCCAGATCTTCCTCCACAGCGCTGCAGGAAGGTCTGGCTAGTCCACACAGCATTCCGGGATACGAGAAAAAACGTGCTCTGGTTTATTGGTATTTCTTTAAACCAATCACAATCGTCTTGGGCGGTGCTAAGCACCAAACAGAGCCACGGTGCCGCTGCTAAACAGGCTCGGGAGGGAACTTGTTTTGGTGGAACATGTGTACGTTTAAAAGTTGTTTTAGTCGTGCAACAGAAAACTCAGATTGGACAGATAGTCTAGCTAGCTGTCTGGATTTACCCTGCTGAGATCTGAGGAGCAGTTAACCATAGTCCTCAGAAATCCACCGGCGTTTAAACTTCCAACACAAAGAAAGCGCAAGGTAACATACATCCGGCCGAAAAGAGTGAAATCTGGCGGAATTTCCGTCTGCAACAGAGCAATCCCGGAAGTAGAACGTCGCAGATATAGACTACGGACTCCTACACTTGCACAACATGCACACTTCATGCTATGGTGGTAAAACTTATAGCTAATAATAATGCATAATACTTTGGTTAGTAACCAGGCAGGCAGATTGTTGACCTGGCATCGAGGTGCGTTTGCTGTGCATGTGGGTTAATGCAAGTATTTTTAAAACCATTTGTTATTGGGTCTCATATTTACAAGGATACTCCACAAAGCAGAATCCGCAGGCTGTCTTCTTGACTTTATCCAGGCCAATGATGATGCGCTTGACGTCTCCACTTTTAGAAAATATCTCATGCACCTGTTCATCAATTACAAAGACAAAAGTGACAATCATGTAAGAGATTCTAATATACAGTACATCTGTTGAGTGTGGAAATATTTTTAACACTAATACAAACAATAAGTAGATTTCAAATCTATCATAATTTCAAATATTCCACTAGCTTTGTCTCTGGTTTTAAATAGCAGGTTTTAAACGGAACGCAAAAGTATACCACACTCATTCACATTACAACCCGCTCACTGCTAGAGTCACAAGGCTTTGGGGACCTGATAAAAAAATAAATAATCAAAAGTCATAAAAAAAGATGGGAAAAACTAGCAAAACAACAAATCTAAGTAAAACAGAGCTTGATTTTTCCATCTTCTTGTCATAAAAGAACATAATGATTATACGACATCTTTGTGTAATTACATTGAGAGCAATGCAAAAACCGGATTCAAATTCCTTGTATGTGCACACATACTTGGCCAATAAGTAGTAACAGCAGTGGATCCTACCTGGTCCTCGGTGGTGTAGAAGGAGAGATTCCCAACATACAAAGTGTTGCTCTGCTTCAGCAGCTTCTCCTGATCATAGCGGTTACCCTAAAAACACAAGCAACATGCAAAAACAACATCAGTAACTAAGCACCTGTAGTTACCTAATAAACCTCTATCTAACTGAGTGGATCGCTGTTTCAGAGATTGTTATACCACCGATGGCATCCATTATTTAATGTATTTATCGTATTTAATGATTTTAAATGAGCGCAGAGAACTCCAGTAAACTGCCTTGTTTAAACGCAAACTGAAAAAGATTGTGGTCAATCCAGGGGCATAGCACACAATTCTGGGCCCTGTAGAAAGACATTCTCTATGGGCCCCTCCCCGCTTCCACAGTTTAGTTATTCTAGCATCATTTTGGGCCCAAACTCTCTTCTGGCAAGAGGCTCCGGACCATCAGGACCAAAACCTCACCCCACAAAAATAGTTTCTTCTGACTGCAGTTACTAAAACCGTATTTGGCCTCATCAACAAGGTCCAGGACCCACACTGACACAGACTCCAACTCCATCCTGGACTATGGATTGATTGACATTGAACCTTAATTTTATTTTTTTTAATTTATTTCTATTTTGAACTTTTTGCACATCCCCCTACATTTTTGTACCTCCTGCACTAACCATACAACCTGTTTTTTTCCTTGTTAATGTTGAAAAGTTATATATATGTATGTGTTATTTGTTTCTCTATTTCTTGTTTGTTTATTTTACATTATTGTTTGTATGTATGCACCATCAACCAAAGCAATGTGTTAGTGCTAGTTACCTGGCAATACATTGATTTCTGATTCTGACTACCTGACCATCCTGACCTTTGGCACATCCTGCACAAAACCATACTGCCTTCTTTTCCTATGGTAAAACATTCATGTTGTACATATTTGTAAGGTTATCGTGCCCTTTACATATTTGTTATTGTAATATTTCTGTTCTCTCTCTCTCTCTCTCTCTCTCTCTCTCTCTCTCTCGGTCTTGTCTGTATCAGTACTTAGCTTTATTGTTAATTTCATTTTAATACGTCTGTGTATGCACCAATCCCCAAGGCAAATTCCTTGCATGTCTTACTTAACGTTCCTTTGCGATACATCCTGATTCTGAATGTACGTTAACGTTAAGCTACTAACGTTACAAACCAAATTAACGTTATAAGTCCAAACGCTTGAAGCTCATACGTGCAGTACAAGGCTGGACAACAAACGTTAGAGAAGTAGCCAAGTAAATACATAACGATATCAGCTCTCCTTAATCTCTGTGGCAAATCACAGAAATCCCCTCTGAGATGCTCCATACAAAGCATGAGCCGTCCGCTTTGTTGTTTGCTAACGGTTGCTATCTGTTAGCTGAAATATAAACCGTTTGACGTTACAAACCTCGGGTATTGGCGGATATTTCCCCACTTACCTTAAAATGTTGGTCTCTGTATTGACTAATGTCAACGTAAGAATCGCTAATCAGTGCGTTTAATTTAACAGACATTGTGAAGAAGTCACAGATAGCTGGTACGGTACGCAGCGGTCCGCAGCTTTGCAACTGTTTCGCTTTTCCGGTTCCGGTCCATGTGCCTGTCCATCCTTTAAGAACTTTTTTTAATTTTTGTTTTTTTTAATTATTATAAGTAAATGACAAATGTACAACGCCAGTATGTACATATACATATACTGTATATATATATATATATATATGTGTGTAGAAAATATTTTTTTACCGGGAGCTTGTATCCTTAATGTTGCACTACTGCCATCTTCTGGAGTTAGTTTGCTCCTAGTGTCCAGTATGTCAGACTTTTTTTTGTTTTTTACGTCAGACTTTGTTCATCAGTCTCATGCCAAACATCTTCTGCCTTGTCCACTTTCCCCACACTCCAGTATGTTCTATACTCCTCTCCTGTTATCCTAAATTGTTTCATTTCTTCCAACATGCACTTTCTATATTTGAAGAACTCTGGGTGGAACCAGAGTGATATGGCTCTGGGTGGAACATCTTGATATCAACGTCTACATTAACTGAGTGGCGCCCCCTGTTGGTATGTTCTTGATGAACTGATTTAGTTTGACGCGCCGGTACATTTAATTAAAAATAAAAGCACGTCATGTGTTTTTTGGATCTCACTCTACAAACGCATGCTATAATAAAAATCCACTTTACAAACCAAAAACACTTTTTGATGGAACAAAGATAGGGTTTAGACATAGATTAGACCTAATTGTGTCAGAGCCCACAAATTAATGGCACTTTTTCAGTCCTACCCACTTGCACGCATTTAATCTAATCAAGTGCTTAATATTTGTTATTTTAAATGTGTGGACTGCTTATAGAACCGATGTCTAATTCTTTAGCCATTTGATTAAAATGCCTCAAGTCACATGACTATTGAAGCTGGCAGCTGAACTGGGAGATGTGGTGCCACACTATTGGCTGCTGCCATTTTATGTGATTGGCTACTGATAGACTCCTCTTGTTTGACTTGTCATTTTATCCCAGGTCTTATCTCTTGGATATTTTACTATTAGTTTTGGTTATTGTATTTTTTTTATATATATATATATATATATATATATATA
The DNA here is from genome assembly GCF_031162955.1 of Sander vitreus. NCBI lineage: Eukaryota > Metazoa > Chordata > Actinopteri > Perciformes > Percidae > Sander > Sander vitreus. The sequence goes on from NC_135863.1 coordinate 5,976,023, forward strand.
TATATATATATATATATATATATATATATATATATATATATATCACACACATACATATATATATATATATATACACACACACACTTTTTTACTTGCCTTTGCTTTTCATAAACTTGTGTCTGACTCTAAACAAGACCACATGCTGACTTTATTCACACAGTATTTGCCCTTAACAGCCTGCACAATTATAAGTAGAGAAACCTTAATGATTAAGTGTTATAGTACATTTATAGGGTGTAGCTAACATTTCAGTGCATAAATCAGATTTCACATACAACTTTACAAGTGTAAAAAGAGTTTTAAAGCCTGCACTTCACAACTATAGGACTAGGTCTACTTTAGGTCTAGACCAGTATCAAACTTAGAACTCTCTCTTGTATTTTGTTCCACAATCAGGAGGTATTTGTCTAACGGCTAAGATCTGTAAAAATAAACATATGTTATGCCAAGGAAAACTGTTAAAAACCACATGACTGCAATGTTTCCCGTAAATTCAACATTTTATTATCATAATACAAATATTGAAAGTGAACAAAAACATTGATCCTAATTCGTCCTCTGCCTGACTTCTGACTAAATTGTGTTATGAAAAGAATGTACAAATATGAATAAACCTGCTTATAAATCACAGACAATTAAAAAATAATTGTTAGATGAAACGGCAGGACATGACTCACTTATCAACCCACATCCAAATACCAGGTTTAGCTGTTTACTGTCAGGTCTACTCATGTTTACCAAGGACATACACCACATCTTGTATCATATAAAAACTTCAGACCAATAAATCAGAGCACAATAAGCAAAGCCAGTGAAAGGAGGACAGTGGCTCTGTGGGGGGGAGGGGATTTCCCATGTAGTCTTTATCAGAGGTCAGATGATCTCCACGTAATACTGCAGCAGCTCCTGGAACCTGAAAAATTTATGCATTTTTCAAAACATGTACTGTATGTAAAAAAAAAACTTGTGCTGTACTGCTTGTTTTTTAGATTAATCTGTATGTGTCATCCCTCACAGAGAGGTCGGGTTTGAGCAGCAGGCGCAGTTGGTAGGGAGGATTCATTGTGTGGCTAAAGCACACTTCAGCAGAGCAGATGCTTTCTGTCAGGAGGCCATGGAGGTTGAAGGACATCAACACCTCAACATTTAACATGTAACCCAAAGGGTGCAAAGAAGCATGGGTGCCGATTTTCTCCGAATAAGTAGCTCTCTTTTAAAATTCAAAACTCAGGTTAAATAGTAAATCCAGAGTACTTTTATCCACTTCCTGTCGCCTGCAGCTCTAAAGCTCACTGTGGCTGCTCCTTTTTGTTCCATTATTCCCAGTCTCGCTTTGCCAGACCTTCCCTACAATATTAAAAAACTAATCCACTGTCAAAAATGCCAAAAATAACCATGTCTTGTTCTATTTTAGTTTTGTACGTCTTCATTTTTTATTTCTGTTACTTTCTATTCATCTGTATTTATTTCTGGTGTTGGGGATCAATAACACAACACATATCTGTAAATAGTAGTCAAATGTTTTAAGTTTACCTGGTTCAGCTTTGTTGGCCTTGTTTTTAGCCACATTTCTACTTCTGTGTAGTATGAGAGCAACAAAAAAGCCAGAGTTAAATTCCCTGTATGTGTTTACACCTACTTTGCCATTAAATCTGATTCGGATTTACCTAATGTAAATACATTAAACAGCTTCAACTGAAAATCCAGACCATAAACAGTATTTAAATGAAAATGTGGTTTGTTTTCTGAAAACATTAAAGGTGCATTCTGATTTAGTACCTAATATTGATGTATTTTCCTTTGGGTAGAAATCTAGTTTGAAGAAAGACACGTCTAGGTTTTATTTGATCTGGAGCTTACATGGTGCATGTTTCTAATTTAATTTGCATTTTATCAAACGACCTCAAAAAAGGAACCTGAGGCCATGTTGTATTCCAGGAATAATTTAGGCCTACACAATGCGCAGCTAAGGAGATGAATGGGGTTAATGTTATTACCGAGCATCTTACTATTGCATACAAAGCAGGGCAAACCACACATTTGTAATAACTTACGTGATGAAAGTTTGCCATCTCCTCTTCATCAAAGCTCGGATCTCCTCTCGATGCTGAGCAGCTCCACTTCGAAGATGAGCGTCGCTCCTCCGGGGATCTTTGGGGGAGCTCCCCTGTCTCCGTAGCCCAGCTCGGCGGGGATGACCAGCTTCCTCTTCTCGCCCTCGCACATGCCCAGCAGGCCCTGGTCCCAGCCTTTGATCACCTGCCCGGTGCCCAGGGTGAAGGTGAATGGCCTGTCGCGGGGAATGCTGCTGTCAAACTCCGTTCCGTCCTCCAACTTGCCCGTGTAGTGCATGTTCAGCACGTCTCCTTTGCGAGACTTGATAGGGCAGTTGTCCACTCGCTTCTTGATGCCGATCTGCAGCTTCTTCTTCTCGGCTCCGCTCACTGCCGCCGGGCTCAGAGACAGCACGGCCACGGCGAACAACACAATCACTTGCATGGCTGCACAGTCCACTAACAGTTTCCACGTGTTGAAGGGTTTAGTTTAGTTTAGTTTAGAGAGAAGACTAAGCTCAACGCTCCGTGCGCAAATTCTCGGGGGATGAATAAGGGAAATTAGTACCGAAAGCGGATATTCGTACGATACGACCGGACGTATTTCCCCGGCTGGTGTTACCAACAAAAAGGTCCGGAAAACAGTTTGCCAAAACGTTGAAGTTAGCTTCTTATTCGTAGATTCCGAGTTGTGGATTCGTGCGTTGGGCAAAGGGCAATGTTAAGTGGCAACTTAAAGGAATCGTATCTAAACCAACTTCAGCCTCACACCACAGTATGTTATGTCATCTAACGCAACCTAATGGTCGGTTCAGCTGAAGTAAGTCAAACTTTTATGCACGCTATATAAGTTGTTACTGACATGTACACCACAACGCAACATACATTACAGTATAAGATACCGTCGACGATTATATATCTCCAGGTAACTATTGTTGTCTTACAGGGCAGAAATACGGCACTGCTAACTGGCTAACGTTCAGCTAACGTATCAAGGATCTTTGGAAACACTCGACAACATGCTCGCTCGTATGTTATTTAACCTCCTGAACAACCTCCATGTCGTTGAGAAGTTGGCAGAGTCTCGACCGATTCGCAGGGCGGCCCAGATAACAGCCTACGCCATCACCAAGGCTCAGATAGCCGGCAGGGATGCCTCTGAGCGGGTCATGCGGTCACAGACGCTGCGGCAGGTCCGGGACGAGGCCGGCAGAGTCCCTGGTGACCTGGGAGAGATGGGCAGCCGCCTCAGACGAGTCAAAGAGACATTTGTGAAAGAAGTGAAGGAGGGATTAAAGGACGGATCTAGACAGATCAAGAAATAAAGAGGACAGGCTTGCTGTAGGATGTTAAAGAGACTGGGAATACACAGATAGCACCTGGGTGGCCGGTTATTTATAAGATGACAACATGTTTTTGTAATTTATTGAACGGCACAAGCTGTCTCAGTAATGCTCGACAACAGTGTGATGGTTAACTGCAACATGTTGGACGCTGAGCAAGTTCATAATCAGGAATGCTGCTTGTTGAGGTCCACACTGGCCTGCAATATATGGCCAGATATTCTATGATAAACTGTGGCTAAACAAAATAAATTCACTTCATTCACATTTCTGAGAATCCATGGAAATGGAAAAAAAATGTGTTTATTTCATCTTCCATGTCCCTGTGGAAAAGTAGGAATTGTCTTGGAAAGTGAGGTGGAAGTTTGGATTAGTGTGCAGTTTAAAAAAATAAATAAATAAATGAAATTGATGATTCAAAGTAATTTCAATAAAAACAGATCCCTGGAACTGCCTTTTTTTCCATTTCCCTCCACCCATGTGCACCATGACACCAATCCTGCCGAAAAGCTTTTATGGATCTGTACATGAAGCTATCTTGGTAAATAATTTTGTTGGCAAAAAATGTGACACCAATCCTGCCAGCTTTATGGATCTGTACATGAGCTATCTTGGTAAATAATTTTGTTGCAAAAATGTGATATATATATATATATATATATATATATATATATATATATATATATATATATATATATATATATACTATGCATTTTGTTGTGACTGTATAAATAAACATAACAGAACTTTGACTGCTAGACAGTGTCAATTGATATTCTTTGCCATTGATACGGGCATAAAGCAACAAAAAAAAGATATGGAAACTATATTTTACAAGTTTAGATGGTTAAAATAATTTTGTGTGTACCTATGTGAATGCAACTACTGAGGGACTTAGGACTGATTGTAAGAAAAGTATTTTCAAACTTGCAAAGTCAGAAGGAGTAAAGTTCACAGTTCACTGCCTTCAAGTTGTAACTCATAGTTCATATACTTCCACAAGTTCATATACTTTCACAATGACAGATATGACACTGGAAAGAATAAGAGCTATAAGAGGACATTTTATTGCTCTTTGCACTTTATTTTTTATTTATATCTTTATTTACTCTTTATTTTTAACTTAATACATACTGTGTACATACACTTATACTTATATTGTTTATACCTATACTTATATTGTTTAATATTCCATCTAAAGAATGTGTTACGTGCACCAACAACACCAAAACAAATTCCTTGTATGTGTTAAAAAACGTACTTGGCAATAAAACCCTTTCTGATTCTGATTCTGATTCTGATTGCTCCCTGTGACATTTGGTCACTGCAGTAATGTATGTTATCATGTACTACCTTGTCAATCCCCTGCATACATTTACACCAGTGGCCTGGTCAAAGCATGTGCAATGACCATTTCCCCTCATATATTCCACCCATCTTTCGGCCTTGACAAAACCTTGATCCAGTTATTGCATATTTTACTGTCACGTAGAGTTAAAATGATTACTAAAATAGGGGATTGTCAGAAAGTATTCAGCAGGTATTTTGAGGATTCATGAATCTATATTTAGTTATATATAATTATTCTTTAAGCAAACATCTGATGGTTTCGGCTTTTCAAATGTGAGAATTTGCTGCTTGCTGTTTTACCGACAGTAAATATAAGAAAATGTCATATCTGTGATACATGTCACATTGGGCATGTTATATGAATTAGTCAAGGAAATACCAAGCAAGATTAATCAATTATGAAAATAATTGTTAGTTGCAGCTCTACTTTCACTACTTCAAAACAAAAAAAAGAACACATTTTACTGCTGATCTCATCATTGTATAAATGGTGAAACCAAAGTCACTTATTGTGTAAATGGCAATAAACTGTTTCTACGAGCCTGGATCAAAGGCCTATGACAGATTTGCTACATGAGAAGGGTCACGGGACGTTCTCAGAATAAAAAAGCTCAGCAGAATGCATTTAATATAGTTTATTTCATTTGAACAAGCACAGAAAACAGCTCATGTCGGCAGCTTTATGTACCAATACTTGTGCAGACTCACTGGCCTGGCAACTAAATATTAGTTACATGTTACATCATTTCACATAGAAATACATCTATCAGGAGGAAGAGAAGGCAATTGTTTCTGACAGCATGAGTCAGTACATATACACTGATATGGCATCTGAACTTCATATAAAAATAAATCTCTCAACATAGGAAAATACACATCCAATCAATATTTCAAAACAGGAAACGGCATCAAGCAGCAGATAGTACAGTAGATATGACATAAACAGGTTAGTTTGAGTTAGAAAGACATTTCTGGAGTGATTTGTTTGGGTTTGGACATGAGAGCTGATTATAAACATTTATTTTCTTTTAACCCTAATATATTTCTTACTCCAAGTCAAATAAACAAGCAAGGAAAACAGCATTCTTTTTAAAGTATAACATTTGAATTTACATTAACAAATGAATGCATGTTGTCTTTCTTCAACTGACACCAATTCCTCTTTAACTTAAACCATCCAGACAAACAAAAACTCATTCACTGCCCAGCACAAACCACAGGATGTTTTCTGCATGTTCTACCCAAATCTGATGGTACCTGACCAGTATGTCAGAGTTGCCCACTCCATTTGTGTTCAATTGTTTAAATTGAAATGCTAAAAAGATGAAAAATGGCTGCAGGTGGGAGGTATTCTGACTATCTGCTGCTAAAGCAGTTCCCGTCAATAATACAAAATAATAAGAAAATAATAAGAGTCAAGCCAGATCTAAATTACTTTTTTCTTGATGTTTAGGTATTTGAGGAGAATGCAGCAGACAGCCTATGGACAAACACTCAGTCACTCATCATCACACTATCCCCAGCACAGCTCTGCGTGGAGGCAACACTAGTGCATATTCACTGATATGGCATTAGCTTATAGAAACACTGCCTAAACTAAGGTAAGGCAGTGTTGGTTAGTAGTACTCACAGAGCAAGTAGCAGCAGAACAGCAAACTTAATTTTATATTCACACAAAGCCTTTGGCAATGGGGGAGCCCGGGAGCTGATCTAGGGTCAGTCACTGCATGTCTTTTAAACATTTGTTTAAGGGGCCTGGTCACTGATCTCAAAATGTACACATTTACAAGATAGACAGTAAAGTGATCCAGATCTTATGAGGGACTCTTTGGTAAACCAGAAGCTAAAACATTATCTGTGGCTCATGTGAAGTTTAAAATCAGAATCAACCCGTTCTTTGTAAACCTAGCTTTGGAGAGACAGGCATGCACCACCCACTAAAGCAATGTAACAGGTGGCAGCATACACACTGATATGGCAGCTCACCTTCAGTAAACAAAGTGGCAGCAGCACCTTCTCTCATCATGTCTGATTCACACGGGCTGAAAGTCCTTTGTCAGCTAAACTCGCTTATCTGCCACAAAAACAGGAGACTATGTGCTTCATTTTAACACCAGCACCAATTATATACAACGGCAGTTCCACATGCCATCTTCTCATATATTAAAATAACACAATCAGGTAGGAATTATGCAATTTTAAGACAAAAACACAAATTCAGGGAAAGAAAGGTTTCCAGAAAAGCAGGGCTAAACTGGAATGGATTACGGCTTTGATGGGTGATATAAAGAAGGTTATAATCTGAAGATATTTGTGTTAAAATTGGAGAAAAGATTAAGACAAAATGGACAGAAAAGCCAGACATGGAGCAAGAGGGAGGGAAACAGGAAAAGGAAAGAGGTGAAGGTTGAGGAATAGAGAAAATGGAGGAGGAAAGGAGAAGGAGAGAAGGCTGGACGCCTGTGTCACATTACATCCAGATGTTGGTCAGCATGACGCTGAACAGGGCCAGCAGCCATACAGAGGACATCACTGTCAAAGAGAGGAAAAAATGGGAAATATTATAGAGGTTTTACTGTAGGTAAAGTTAGGTAAGGTGAGGTAGCTTCCCTAAACTGTCTTTTAGTGTCTTTATTTATGGATAAATCTTTCAGTCTTCCTTCGATAATCTGTCCATACATTTTGATGATTGAGTGATTCATCTCATCGCTGCATTTTCAAAATTATACATAAATATGGGATGAACAATGTAGCAACCCAAGCGGCTGCGTCATTGTTCATCCATTTGTCAATTATTTTGTGTGTAGTATCTCAGACACTCTTGGCTGGATTTTGATGAAAGAAGAAAAGAAAACACATCTCACTACAGCATGACATAATCTTTTTCTTTTAACAACACCTTACTGATTGTCCTTTTATACACAGTCACCTTAAACACTAGCCTGTGCTGTGCTGCAATATAGGCCTATACGTCTATGTGTGACTCCAACATCTCACATTTACCAACAAAACGTACAACGAAAGACCGTGCAGAACATTTCAGACCGTCCTGCCAACCTGTAAACATTTTTACATCAATGTACGCTGTAACGTTTTTTCACTCTAAAGTCACTGAAAGCTGCTGCTGTTTACATCCTGTCTGATCTCTGCAGCGGGCGGGGCTGTTGAGTTCCCCCCCGCGACTGACACACACACACACACACACACACACACACACACACACACACACACACACACACACACACACACACACACACGATGCAGGAAAAATCGGAGATGAGACGTACAGGATGACCTAAATTGAGGACAGCTACAGTCGTTTTTTTATTATTTGATTCATTCAATAAATTATTACTTTTTGTCTTAAATCCACCAGCCATTTTCATATTACACCAACATTTGCAGCATCCTGAGCCTTTTTGGTAAAGTTCCTAGGAAATCTCAGCCCAGAGTAATTAATTAATCCCCAAAACAAGTTTCCTTTTTTTCAACAACAATAATCTAAAAAAAAAGGCCACGAAATCCTGGAGGGACTGCCCTTTGTGTTTTTTCATGTGTGATGGTGCGCATTCACAAGTGTTTTTTTGTTGTCGTTGTTGTGGTGCGCGTAGGCTACTCCTGATTTTGTCATCTCATCTCTTATATGCTGTGTCTCTATGATCCTATCCTGTCCTATTGATGGTAGCCTACTCGTGGACATTGCGCTGTCATCACGTGCTGTAGTAGGGGGGCCCGCCTTGATAATCCTGCTTAGGGGCCCGGTGTTGGCTCGTTACTCCACTGTGTAGGATGAATATGAAGCTGGAGCCAGGAGACTTGAAAGAGAGGGAAACAGCTAGCCTGGCTTAGTCCGAGCTGTAAGAATCCACCAACCAACATTTCTTAAGCTTACTTATTAACAAATATCTTGTTTGTTAAATATGTACACTGGACAGAGCCAGGCTAACTGTTTCCACTTGTTAGCTATGCTAACCAGCTATTGGCTGTAGCTTCATATTTAGCGTACGAACAGTGGTATCATTCTTCTCATCTAACACTTGGCAAAAAAAAAACGATTAAACATATTCCCCAATATGTCCAACTATTCCTTTAATGGCCCTGACACACCAACCGGATAATCGGCCGTCGGACAGTCTGGCGAGGTCAGTGACTCGAGCCGTCGGCCTTCATTTGGGCCGATTTGACATGTTGAATCGGAAGGCGGGCAGTCAGACTCAATGGCCAATCTGATTGGTGGAGGGCTAACCCGGAAATGATGAGCGGGATGAGCCTGACTAATGCCTCTCAGAATCTGACGAAAATCTTTTAAACTGACCTTTGTCGATTTGAAATGAAGACAGATTCAGCAACTGCATGGCCTATTTCTCGCTCAAAATGTTTTCAGAAACACGTTTCGGTGAACTATCTTCGTAAAATATGAGATTGTTTTCCGAACGAAGCCGCCATTATACCTGGTTGAAAAATCTGGGAGCAGCCAGACCCACGTGACACGTTCGTCCAATCAGCTGCCGGTTTTAGTTTTTTGGGTGACAATACAGATTAGCCCCGCCTGCTGTTATGGAGACGTATTACGTCTTGCGCACGCACAGAACGTACACTCAAGTCGGCGTTGCTTTGGTGTGTCCCGAGGTACTTTTTGGACCTCGGGGAGCCAACTGATCAGTTTTTTCAGGAATTAAGGAAACATGCTAAGTTGAAATACTATCTTTTCTGACAACAATGCTAATGCCAGTATTTTCTCTTTTTGAAATTTGTGTTTTGGCCTGTGTGTTGTTATCAACTGCCCAATTTGACATCCAGGCCGGGTTGCCAGATATGTAAAAACGTAAACCCAGCGCGCCACAGTTGTAACGTTAGGACAGCCATGAAAGCAGCAAACAAACAAACAGGATCAACGGAGATAGATTCTAACCGACCTAAAAAGAAACAGCATGTTTCCAACAGTTGTGTGACCAAAGACGTAACAAACCCCGGGTAAATATTGGAGATGCATTTGAAAGATGGAGACAGCTTAGAGCCCAAAAGGACACAGAGTTGGCTAATTTCCTCCTGAACAGGTAAGGATTATTTTCAGGCTAATTTATCACAGCTACAAGGGACGGGCATTTTATGTAATTTCAACATTTATGTACTCACATTGAATGAGCTAGAGTACCCGAGTTGGTTACTCGCAAAAACAATTGAGACACAGCCAGTAAAGTGATCCCGACTGGTCCTGGCTAACGCCGCCATGCTAACCCTGTTAACTGCTAACGTTAGCAGAGGACCAAGCAAGCGGGCCACAGCTGTTTACAACGTGTAGCCTGTTCAGTGGCCGTAGCCGACAACGGTGAGTTATTTGAAGCCAAGAGAGGAAGGCTGTAAATCTGGATGACCGTGAGTTGGCAGTGTGTTTAGCAATTGTTGCCATAATTCTAAGCCAATAAAGTGTGTATTTCAGTTGGGTGGAAAAGGACGGTAAAGTAGTGGTATTCTTAGCGGTTCCTATCGTAGTTATGGAGAGGACAGCGAGGTTGTGGGGTTTTTAGCGGTTCTTACTGTAATTCTAAGCCAAAAAAGTGTGTCTGTCAGTTAGGTACAGAGCTCCGCCTGAGCATGGGCTTTTATGACTGTCAATATAGCCAGCATCTTGTAGTAATGTCTGGCTATGTGAGACAAGCGCTCAGCAACATTGTTGGATGCTCCGGTCTCAGCCTGGCAACCAACGTGAACTTCGAGTCTGGGGAGACGACTCTCTCCAGTATTTTGAATTTGTACTGCAGTAACTATTTTAAACACTAGCTCTCAGTATTACATATTACACCTTTAAATCAATCAAAGAACATCCATTCCTTGCTATACAGTCTGTGTTTTTGTTTAATTTAGAAATGTGTAAGTGGATCATATTGCTATTGTCATGGACAATAACAGCAACAATTTGGGTTTTCAATTCAACTTTAGTTACTTTGTCTCATACCCCCACAGAAGTAAAATATATATTCGAAACACTGAAAACAGCAATCACTTTGATTGACATTGGATTGTGAGGAATGATGTATTCAAAGTTGTGTGGTTTTACCTGTGCTCGATGAGTTACACTCCATGTTGACCAGTGAGTCCATGTAGCCCTGGCCCAGCCACTCCTGGTAGCTCTTTCTGTCAGCAACGCCCACAAGGCGAACAGTGGAGTCTTTGAAGATGAGATCTGTGCCCTTGTAGGTCTGCGAGTCAAACATCTTGAAACCAGGACCTGTGTCACTGCCGAAATATGCCTACAGGGAAACAGAGATAAAGAGAAACTGAATAAACACCAGAACTGACACAATTGATTTCCTACATTTCAGTTTCAGCCATTCCTGTGAAATCCTATGTGGATCAATTGGAGAATTGTACACTTCCAATGTTATATTTCCTATTATGTTTTCATGTTGCATGTATTTTTGTGGGAGTAGCCTACCGTATGATCTAATGTAGAATACATACAAGGAAGGAAAGACATGTTCTGTGTTCTAACACGAAGTATATCACTTGTTATCACTAGTTTTATTTTACGAACTATATGTGTTGAATTTATGCTAATTTTACTTCCTCTTCGTTCTGGACATTTCCCTGAGAAAAGAAGGTTATTCTGATGCTGATCTCTAGTACACCAACAAAACACAACGCAGAGCTAAACCCACTTCTCTTAATTAAAGTACAAAAATGTAGAAAAACAACAACATTTAATGAAACCACATTTATGTCTGCTTGTTTGTCTTTTGGATTAGATTGTCAGATAACATTGCTCATTTATTCTGAGGCTTTCTGGCAGCCAACTATTGATTCCTAATACTGTAAATTCAGTTACTGTGGATGATTACCTATCGTAATTCAGTTTCAGGTCTCTGCACTTTGGCGGCTTTCACCCTCTGACTCGCTCACTAACAGTTCAGACGTATGAACTCTCTTACCTGTGCACGGTCCAGGAGTCCATAGACAGCGTGGATGTTGGTGTCGGGCCGTACCATTACAGCATGGGAGGGGACTCTAGCCAGGTGACAGTATCTGTACTGTGTGACCTCTGCTTTACTACCCTGAGAACAGAGCAGCTGGAAGTCTGTAGACAGGAGATCCACTGCCCACGTTTCACCAGAGTTCCCTGAACACACACACACACAAGAGATGTCCCTTAAAACTATGAGACCCTTAACAGGATAACCTTTTTATATTTTGAAGTTGTCTTACCATCAGTGTTTTGGAAGACAGTAGTATGCTTCACAAAGGCCACATCTCCTTCTCCCTTCGCCAGACACCTGAATTGACAGGTAGACACACGTAGTGTATGACAAAAGTTCAAGTAACTTTTCTATTGAAGGCAATAAAGATGAAGTTGGAGAAGCTATTTCAGGTGCCCTATTTTCCGGAAGTAAAAGTCAAATTCATTTTTCCATTGACAAAGTTACATGACTGACAATTTTAGCTTGAATCGGCCTACTGTAAATCTCTCCCGGTGGAATTATCAGAACAAAAGATAAACAACGCACTAGACAATATCTGGTTCTGTGATGAAAAGTCATAGGCTGTGTACATAAAAAGAAGATAACAACTCCCAAAGTGCATTTCAGGAAGAAACATCCAATCATGATGTGTGAAAGCTAAAGACTAGTTTTCGGTCTTAACTAGCTACACTGACAATACAATCTGCACCTTAAATCAATAAATTCTGGATTCTGGATAAATTTTGGATAAATGCAGCAGCTATAGCGTCGTGTTTTTAGCCAAATTCAACAACAACGTATTTTGAATGTGCTACTGCTCTGATTTGTGCCTCTGACTGGGGCTCATGGGTACTCTAGCATTTAGAGCTAGTGGACAAAACAAGACTTCTCAGAAACAAAGTGGAAATAATTAAAACTGGTGGTCATAACATAGACCTATGGGATTGTGACTTTATCTGTGAGAGTCCAGTGTTTCTATGTTAAGTAACATTGAGGATATCATTAAAAGAAACATTTGAATTGGGAAGACGGGGAAAGCGGGGAAATCTTGAGTGAAACATGTATTCCTGATGAGGTGCAGGGGTTTGGGATGTTACCTGAAGGCACCGTCGTATCCATCATACTGGTCTTTTCCTTTCTCACATTTGTTCTGTCCTGAGCTGTCGCCCACACACAGAGCACACAGGTTGCTGGGGAAGCCGGGCTGGTTGGCACCTGGTACGCAGCTCTCCTTGAAGAACCCTCCCACCGCTGAGCATCATGGGAAACAGAAAATAGAAAATCAAGACTGAATGGAAAATTCAGGCATTTAAACTAAATAAGTTTTATAACCCAAATGCAAGAAATACTTTCTTTCTCTGTTTTAAATAATTTTGTTTAGTTTTTTATAGGGCTGTCAAAATAGCGCGTTAATTTCGATTAATTAATCTGAGAAAAAATAAAGAAATTAACGCAGATTAATCCATTCCATATTGACGTTTGCATACAGACGAAAATCTGGTGCCACTGATATGTCTGCTCTTCTCTCTGCTGCTCTGAAACAGACATTACAGGAAACACAAACCCCGCTGCATGTGACGCTGGTTAACACACTACTCGACAGCAGCTAACGTTAGCCTACCGCTAGCTAGTTAACACTATACTCGACAACAGCTAACGTTAGCCTACCGCTAGCTAGTAGCTGGATTAAACACGGTTAAAATGCTGACAGCTAACGCTAAACGGTGTAAAGTTTGACTGTGTTTTACTGTAGAGGATTCAACACCGGTATGTAACAATCTGCAGCTGCCGTCAGAGAAACAACACAGACGGTGCGTTCAATGAAAGTGGTAAAGCCTCGTGGTGCATTTGAACTTATTGTAAATGTCCTTTTCCTATCTGGTTGTTGTTTTTGTCGTTCAACAGCAATTTACTAGTGAAATAAGTTATTGTTATTGTTATTGTTATACGTTATTATTAAATCATTTAATTTTGACCATATGACCTTAGCAATAAACAAGCCATTCAACAACTGTTGTTTTGTACCCTTTTTTTTTCTTTTCTTTTTTTACTTTCTTAAAAAGTATTGGTTCAGGCACCGTTAATTATGTATGCAATTAATTTCGATTAATTAATCACAGAGTATGTAATTAATTAATTAGATTACATTTTTTAATCGATTGACAGCCCTAGTTTTTTAAAAACATCTTTCACCACATTCTTACATTTCATCGATTGTCAGCATTTGACTATACATTCCTATCAGTTCTGACTACTCCATTTCCAACAGATTATCACCTCTGCTCACGCACGCACGCACGCACGCACGCACGCACGCACACACGCACGCACACCAATATCCCACTGACCTTGGGGCACCTGACAGTGCTGAGGGGTGATCAGGCCTCTCTCCATCAGCATTGCTACGGGAACGTTCCAGCCAGCGGTGCGACCGTATCCGGTGTGACAGGAGCGACGGCCACCCAGGTCGTCAAGGTTACGGATGTCAGTGCTACTTTTTTTCACCACCGCGACTGCATAATACATGGAACCATCACGGTCCTCTAGAGAACAAAACAACAACCTGTATCTGTTGTCTTTAAAACAAGAATGTGTGACTTTGAGTGTGAGTCTGTGTGTGTTTGTGTTTTCACCTGTGTAGCTCTCGCCTGCAGCAGGGACCAAGCCGTACTCTTTGCCTGCTGTGTAGATGTAACCTCCATCCAGAGTGACGGCATCAGCCTCGTTGTTCTACACAAAAAAGTAAAAGGAAGAGCAGAGATTGGTATAAGTAAGATGCCAGAACAGCTAGAAAAAAGCTATCAGTTGGTCTTTTTATTTAGTTGCCACTGATTTCTGTGATCTACTGTAGACTTAAAGCAAAACTAAAGCACTTTTCCCGCTTTGGTCCCCCTACAGGTTGGAAGCGGAATTGTCCATTGCATTACATTATGCAAGTTTGCCAGATCGGGTAGCGGATCTGTAGTTCGAATGAGACATAATGAGACATTACAACAGTGGTAATGGACAATTCCGCTTCCAACCTGTAGGGGGACCGAAGCGGGAAAAGTGCTTTAGTGTTGCTTTAAAAAGACTGATGGATATATCAGTATGACCAGTCTGATCTGCGATAACTTGATATTGGTTGTTAACACATATATATGGTATTGGTGTATGTTGGCTGATAGGTGACAAGAAATTTGACTCCATTTTGGAGGAAAAGTTGGCCAGACTTTTCCTGCACCAGCAGGTGTCATCTGTCTGCTGCCCTGCAATGACACGGTATCTTTCCCTCCTGCTTGCACAGCATGATCAAGTTGCAAGTCTTTATTTTTTTTTTTTCAGTCCCTCCAGAAAAACGTGATTATGCGATCGCATAATTCAATGCATAATCAGCCAAAGTCTGCATATTACATATATATATACACGTTATGAAGTGATGTAATTACGTGACGTGAACATCATCGAAAAGCTGCAAACCCCGCGATGAAGCCATGATGAAACTGCAGTTTTTGCAAGTTCCCGCAATTTCATCGCATAAAATTACATAAATATCCCGCATATTCCATCGCATTTTTTAAGAAAACGTGCCGCATAATCAAGGATTTTTGCATGCAACAATCACAAAAAAACTCTTTTGTCAAGTCAAGTCTAAAGTCTGTCATCATTCCAGACCAGGAGCCAGGATAAAATGACTATGGGGGCTGTTAAAATTAGTGAGGGGGCTATTTTTTTTAAATTTAATAACATTCAGCCTAACTGTGGAGCCTTATTTACCCCCCTTCCTAAAAAGCTATCATGTAATTGCTGGTACCAATGGATTCATTATCTAGTTCCATATGTCTTCACTCTAGCCTGCTACAGCCTCTGAAAGACAGTATATCTGCAGGCCTTAGGATCGTTATGAGGTAAACTGAGGTGGCAAAAAAATACAACTGAGGGGGCTTGTAAGACCACACGTGGCACCGGGCCCGCTCCAGGCCAAGTCATATGACTCAGGTCCACGCCTCTGATTTATTGTTAGAATCAGTGTCGCTGTTTCATAGTTTGTCACCAAATTTGATCACCAAAAGTGAACAATATTACAATTGTTTGTGTTGTGTGTTACAAATATAAACTGTCAACATAAATACCAGTATGAGTCTAAAAATTCTAGTCTACATCAGACTCGAGTGTTTAATGTTTTAATTTGGAGAGAATGAATACCACTGTAGCTGTTCTTCAGCAAACCTGCAGTAAGAAACATCTGTTACCTTGATTTTCTTCATGCAGTCAGTCACAGAGTCGCCGTAGACACACTTGATGTCTGGAGTCAGACTTTTACTGTTGAAGGCCACGCCCATGTCAGCACACTTCTGCTGCTCACCGCTGGACAACACACACCATCGCAGGACACCTGGGATATTTGTAGATAGATGGGTGGGTAGTGAAGGAGGAAAAAAAGATGATAGGTAGGAGGATAGGTAGCTAGCCCAGGTAACTAGACAGGCTTAACATTTTTATTTCACCTTCAGGTTTACAGTCCATGGCTTTCAGGGCATTATCGTAGAAGCGACCCATCCACTTCTTGGGGTCTGACTCGGCCCCCAGAAACATGGAAGATGACTCTGAGAAGAGTACAGTTCCTCCTCCATACGCCGCAGACGAAAACATGTTGAAGCTTGACTTTTTCTGCAGACAGCATGTCACAAATAGAATCTCACAGTAATGTGGTTAAATGCAAGTCTGATTGCTCATTCACTGTGTCTTAAAGTGCTCATATTATGCTCATTTTCAGGTTCATAATTGTATTTAGAGGTTGTATCAGAATAGGTATAATTTTCAAAAACCACCATATTTTTGTTGTACTACACATTGCTGCAGCTCCTCTTTTCACCCTGTGTGTTGAGCTCTCTGTTTTAGCTACAGAGTGAGACATCTCACTTCTGTTCCATCTTTGTTGGGAGTTGCACATGCTCAGTACCTAGGTAAGCACTGCTAGCTAGTCAGAAGCAGAGTATGAGGGAGTGCCACGCTGGCAGCTAGGCGAGCATTATAACGTGTTACAAAATGACGCACGTTTGTCACGGAAGTAAAGGCTTGACTACAATAGAGCTGTTTGGAGCAGTGTGTGAACAGTGTTTTCTTTGGAAGATGGTAAGTCCCTTTGGGGTGGACTTTGGGCTTTTTGACTTTGTAAACCTATTACATGCACAAAAATATATATAACACAATAAAGGAAAGGGAAAAAGCCAAAAAGCATAACATGAGCACTTTAAGATACTTTAGCAACAGTTCTGTTTGTGGGTGTTACCACAGTGAGCTGCTTGGACGTACCAGGCCCTCCGTCAGCATGTTAAACACCACAGAGGGAGTGACGTCATTGCCGACAACAATCCCACGAAATGGGACGCGGACCAGATGGCATGTTTTCCACTGAGAGACAGGAGCTCTGGTTCCATCACGACACAACAGCTCATAGTCCGATGACAACAGTGGTTTTGCCCAGACTGGACCATGACCTGGTGATAAATAAATAGTAAGCCAACAGACATGCCCACAAGCTAACGACAAAGTGGCTGAATGTGTCACTAGTTACTGTAATAACCAATTAATGACTATCCAGTTAACTCAGACGTTACCGTCAGTGTTCTCCTCGACAGTTGTGTGTTTGATGAAGGCCACATCTCCTGCATTTTCAGCCATACACCTACGGAGAGAAACATGAAAGAGAGGTTCAGAATTAAAGGTGCAAGCTACTTGCAGAATGTTACACCAGTTGCTTTGAAAGTGTTAGTGTTCCTCAGATCCAGTCTTTTATAAAACATGCTTTGCTTTCTGTCACAAAGAATGCTAACACACTTTTGTATTGTACCTGCTTGTGTTTTTAACCGTGCTAGCAGAGTGGCTCTAGGGGTGGTTTATGTCTATCGGCCGTTTTGGTCCGCCACTTTACTCCAGCATAATAGGCTATCTCCACAACTATTAGATAGATTGACATTCAATTTTGCACAGAAAAGGCTCCCAGACAATAAAGCCTAAACTTAGGCAAAACTTACATTTTTTCAAGCACCAGAGCTGTACCCTAAAACGGCCCTGAAACCTTTCATTCTCAAAACAGCTTTTTTATTTATATGGAATTATGTATAATGTATGTATAATGTGGGATGTATAATTTACAAGGCCAGTGGGAGACAGTACTAGTGTTTATTGCACATTCATTTAGATAAAATTGCATTATTAATAAACTCTTATTATCGCTTAGATTGATACCCTTAAGATTAAATTTGTTATATAAGAGATATAAATATTTATTGAGAAGTCATAGTTCAAACCTGTACTAATACTGGTAATAGTAGAGGATAGGAAGGACTTGACAGGTCTCGGAGTGAACATGTAAACACACAGTTCGGTAGAACTGTAACTTGTGTGTGTTACCTGAAAGCTCCTTCATAGCTGAAGTATCTCTCTTTGTTGCTCATCTCACATTTGTGCTGTCCGTTGTCATCGCCTTTGCACAGCTGACACAGAGACACAGGGTTACCAGCCTCGTGTGCTCCCGGGACACAGCTGGCATTGAAGAAATTTGCCACACCTGACCACACAAACACACACATCTCTGCAGCTTTCTGTATGTATGTCTATGTATGTATATGTATAGTGCATGTTTTCTACCCTGTGGGATGTTGCAGCCCATCACAGACATGTAGCCCTGGTCTATGAGGTATCCTAAAGGCATATTCCAGCCAGCTGTTCGGCCTTTGCCAGTGTGGCAGCTCTTCTTTCCTGCCAGGTTGTTGATGTTGATGCCAGAATTCGCTTTCTTCACCACAGCAACTGCATAGTAGGAGGCACCGGTACCTGGGGCAACAACAGCACAGGTGTTAACACACATATGAAGCCTATGACATTTTGGCTCGGTGCTCTTATTACCAGGCAATGGAAATAGAATCTAGGAGATCAAAGTGCAGACTACAACTCCTGTTTTGAAATATCCCACATGCAGTACAGAGATTAAAAATCAAGGTAACAGATGTGATAACTCAGGACATGCCTGCCTGAATTAACTTACTCCAGGTTGCCCACGATAAATAACGCAAAATAAAAGTGTTACTGAATTTGTTCAATCTTACCATCAGGTTTTGATTCACTGGCAGCCATCTTGAAGGAAGCGCTCTCCCCCAGTCTGTAGATGTCAGTGCCAAACATGGACAAGGCATCTGCTTCTTTTTTCTGCAAGGACACAGCAAAGAAAAAAATTAATTATGTTATAAATATCATTTTATTCGTATTCTTATTCAACTTTATTGTCATTGCACATGTCATAAGTACATAAGAACGAAATGTAGTGACATTTTATAAAGAAACATTGGGAGTTTTTGTGGCCTTGTGAAGCTTTTGTTAAATTTAGCTCTGGAACTAAACGAACATATCTTTCCTCTTAAAATAAGAAGATGAACGATTAGATATGTGTTTGAGAGGAATACTTAAAGCTCCATTGTGTAATGTTTTGAGTTGATTCTTAGCAAAAACCCCTTTGTTCTTTCACAAATATGACCTCATTCATGTGTAATTACTTCCACCAACTAATCAAAGTATTCTCGTACACGTAGAATCTGCCATTCAGAATCATTCAGAATACATACGAGTGACTCGCTCGAATGACAGCCGCCATGTTGCGCCTCCATCTTTAAAATACATTAGCCAAAGAGGGACATACCTCTGCCTTTCGCGCTTTTAAACTCAGTGGCACTGTGACGAACGCCGGGGAGGGCGAGAAGATAACAGAGTCGCCAAGGAAGTTAAAAAGAATATTAAAACAACAACGCGACAGGCAAAGCAAGTGGACAAAGTCGTACTTCTTGGAATAATACGGCCACCGTAGGAGTTAAAATGCGCTTGGAATGGGAGGGCTAGTTGGTTGTCATATACAATTTCACTGCTGGATGGGAGAAATTCTTACACAATGTAGCTTTAATAGCTTTTTGTACATATATCTAGGGCTGGACGATAATTGAAAATGTATCGACATCGAAATTCTGAATCTGTTATCGACGTATTTTTCCCATGACGATAATATTGATAATTTATTCCTGTTGATAGGCCTACTTTCTCCTTAAAAACATTCTACCGCGTGTGTAGTCACGTGACTTCACCCTGACCGTGGAAAGCATAATGGAAGATAACTCAAACACCAAGTACGAGTCAACTGAGCAACAAAAAACGCAGTGCCCATCGCTTGGACACATTTTGGCTTCAGAAAAGATGTTTTAGAACAACGTGATTAATTTTCGTTCATTTATCGTTATCGAGGTAGAATGTGCAATTAATCGTGTTTTTGATTTTAGGTCATATCGTGCAGCCCTACATATATCAGGTATTTACTTATGGGGAAATAATTCACACATTAACGCTTGTGTTTCACTTATAGACTGTATATAGGTTTCACTCCAAGTTCAGCTTCTGGTAACTAGGACAATCCTGTTGTCAGATCAGAAATCTTCCAGTTTGTGGTTGTCATAAACAACCCAGTGTGCTGCCTGATAACTTTATCACCTATTACCAAGTTAACTGCAACTTTATAGGCCTTGTTATCTGATGCCTGATTGTGTGTTCTGCCACTCAAAGTATTTTATTAGCTAATGAGTTCTCTGATGTCCTGACTGATTAATGTAACTACATTAATAATATATTATACAGTGCAAAAAGACTGTATGGTTATGAAGCAGCGACTATAGTCACAACCTATTCATGTTGACCTCAAGATGTATTCAATTAAAGTTCCTGTTGTCAAAATCTGACCTGTAGTTTCTGAACGCAGCCCTCAACTGTCAATCCGTTGACGCAGCGGAGAGACGGATGGATGGAGACATCGGCGAAAGCCTGCGACATGGCCTGACATTTCCTCTGCTCTGGATCTGAGATGGTGCACCATGCGATGCTGCTCTGGCCAAACACTGAGAGAGAGAGAGAGAGAGAGAGACACACACACACACACACACACACACACACACACACACACACACACACACACACACACACACACACACACGCGCAAAGAACACTCATCATTCTCTTATTAAACCCTTCCATGATTCTAGTATCCAACAACTATGACAATATTCTGCCATTTCCACTGTACTCTCTGCATCAGTACAGTGCTCCCCAACCAGGACCCCTCAAAGGGTCACAATATAAATCTCAGGGATGACATAATGAATACTAAGATGGAAAACAATGTGTTTTAAATATGTTTTCTGATGTTTCTCACATTTTACTTTTGTTTTTTTGTGAAATACTGAAGAGCTTTACCTCTTAAGACTTCTAAAAACTATTCAAATTAAACAAACTGAGAAGGGAATATCTTTAAGATGCAACCTGTACACATGGTCATAAGTAGACATGGCTTTGCTTAAAACTGTCAGAACAGACAATTTATGCATTTTCTTTAATAATTCCAAAAAAACTAATATAAAAAATATATAAAATATAAATGATATATATATATATATATATATATATAAAATATAAATTATATATATATCCAAAGATGTGAGATTTTGTGCAACTTTACAGTGGCTATACTGTAGTTTAAAAAAAAAAATCAGCTCTTACCAGTTTGTAGTATTAGCAGCAGAGCTCCCACTGTCCTCCACATGGCCATGGCCGCTTCTCTTTTCCTCTCGCTTTTAGGTAAAATAACCTCCTTTTTCTCTCCTCAACTATATATGATGACTCTTGAGTCAAAGTCCAACTTCTATCTTTAAGACACGGCTTAAAGTCCTCGTGCGAAGCTCAGAGAAGCAGTGGAGGCTGTATATTTTAGTAATTTACAACTCCACATCTACAACATGTCAATCAGGAGTCACACGGCTCTCAGCTCGAGTATTCAAAGCTCAGTATAGAGGTTATGAAGCATGCCTCTCTGGTGTACCTGGTCTGACACGTCTCTGCCGCTGCTTCCTGACTGCAGGCCAAAGTCTGGACAGAGAGGTCTTTTACAGTCAGAGAACTCCACCTCTGCTTTTCTGTGTGGTGCTTTTCCACTGATGGGGAAAAGGAATGAAGGGATTCAAGCCAACACAGTGAGGCTGTTGGTCACTGACCCACTACTCTGAGAGGAACAACACAGAGACAAAAGGAGTCTGTTTGGTTGACAACTTTGACCTTGTCTCTGACTTTTAATAGGTTGTCCTGAACAGAACATGAAGGTTAATCAAGTCAGCGATTCACATATACTGGGAACTGAGCCTTTTTACCGGGCAAAAGCTAATCCTACTCACTCTGGTTGTGATGTCATTTACTCCATCAGTTATTGGCTTTCTAAACAAAATATGATTTAGTCTGTTATCAGCTGTGGATGTGATACAGTGCCCCTGTTTCTTTCTCTTGTTTATTTATGTATTGATCATTTTTCTATGGCTCTCTCTCTGATTGTTTTAGTGAGAATGACAACAGCGTGTTTATTTGTATAGGTATGTAGGCCTATATATTGTATGTACAGTGGGTACGGAAAGTATTCAGACCCCTTTAAATTTTTGACTTGACCATGTGATATTTCAGTTTTTCTTTTTTAATAAATTTGCAAAAATTTCTACATTTCTGTTTTTTTCTGTCAAGATGGGATGCTGAGTACATTAATGAGAAATAAAATTAACTTTTTTGATTTTAGCAAATGGCTGCAATGAAACAAAGAATGAAAAATTGAAAGGGGTCTGAATACTTTCCATACCCACTGTATATATACATATAATATACAATCCAATATATATATAATCAATTGCCATTTTTATTCATTGTTGGCTACTGACTGCTGTTTGAGTACTTTTATTTTTGATCTTTTAGTTTATTTAAGTTAAATGATCTGAATACTTCCTCCAAAACTACTTATTTCATAATTTGTCTTTACCAAAAGGCCTCATTTCTTTTCGAAAAGACATTCCTGTCACAAAAGATATTCAAAGCCACCTGAGTTTCGAAAATTCCCCTAACTTTGATGCTCAGAAGCAGAGTCATAGATCAAAATGAAATGAATAAATCTCCTCAACAAAGACGGAGGGTGTAGTTGTAGCAAGTAGCTGCTTCACATATCAAATTACTTTCAGGAGACTTATAATACAAAGTAAACAGGGTTACTACAGACAGAACAGCTTTATTGGGTACACAGGTTCAACAGGTTCTGCCCTTTCTGCAAACTATAGTATCTGCAAATGGAAGCTGCAGGATATGATTATACATTATGATAGTAAAATATTTCTGCTGACATCTCAAATACAGGAAGGCTGCTAATCGTAAAAATCTGTAATTGCTCTGAGTGTTCCTCTGTGTTCATACTCTGGTAGTTGGCCAACAACGAACATCAGGCCACCAGAGCATGGGCAATTGAAATAAAAAACACTTGGTGTACAAGGAATAAAGGCAACAACATAAGCTAATATATCTGGTGCTAAAACCTCTAAATGAAATTATGGTCAGACAATGCAATTTTAAAACATGACCCCAGGTGGACCCTTCCAATGGTTACAGCTGGGAAGAGTAATTACAGTTCAACGCATTCTCATGAACGGGTTCGTATGTTATCGTACGAAAAGTTATGCACACTAAAACGTATGATATCATACGGAAACTAGGAGACCGCCGGCTGGTCACATGACATCGGCTACAGAGCTCCGTGCTACAGAGCGGCAGTTGCTAGCTGTTTAAACCGCTACAAGGCTTCGTGACGCCGGCTCCAGACCTCCGTCACAGCTCGTCGTATCAGCAGCAGTTAGTAGATGTGTTTAGCCGCTACAGAGCTTTGCGACACCGGCTACGGTGCTCCGCATGGTGCTCCGCATGGTGCTCTGTCAGGTCAGTTGTAGTCAGCCCAGTCTCATGGCAGTTCGTGAAAATGGTCACGTTATTGAATCTATTGATTCGTGAACAGGACACGAATATGTCGTTTTTTGTGTGTAGTGATTACGAATTTTAATTTAATGTATTTAAATGGGAAGCATATTTTGTGATCACAGCATGACAACGGTCGGGGTGGTGGATGGGTCAAACAACACAGGACTTTCACCCCGGAGACTGGGATTCGCATCCTGCATGTTGCAGTTCCTTTCCACGTTATTCTCTTCCTAACCACAACCGTCCCGTTGTTGTCGGCGTGTCCGGCGTGTGACGTTTCCTTTCCCAGTTTTTTTTTACGGTTCCTTTCCCAGTTCTTTTTTTTCCTAACCTCAACCGTTGTGCTGTTTCATGTCCCCGTTGTTGCGTGCCACAGAGACCGTGGATCATGTCCCTGCGCCCGGGGACCACATCCCCGTGTGGCGGTCTGTCCCGTTGTTGTCGCGGGCGTGTGGCATTTAATTGCCGCGTGTGGCGGTCCGTTGGTCCGTCCTGTTGTTGTCGCCGGCGTGTGGCGTTTAATTTCCCCGTGACAGTTCATGAAATGGTAACGGTCGAAAATTGTGACCTGTACACGAAACAAACGAGAAAATCGTGACCTGTACATGTATCAATAAATAAAAATAATGTGACTATTTACGAACTGGCGTGAGACCGGGTTGTGGTAGTTGGTGGTTCAGTTACCCGAGAATAGGTGATTGTGAGCCAGGTACAGAGCACCGCGAGTCATTTCGGCGGGGATTACGGTTAAAACTATAGTGCGTAGTTTCTGCCGCCCCCATGAGGAATTCTAAATGACAACAAAACTGTCGGTGCGTCCACATGATATAAGCCTTCCATGACCGCGCACCGCCCCCCCCCTCCTCCACGCAATTGCTAGCAGCCAAGGAGGACACAGAGGATTAAAAAACATGATGGACTCTTCAGAAAAAGTCACCGGACGCCACAATCTTCTGAACATTGCCATATTGAGAAATACAGAGAGAGTTGTGTGGAGCTGATAGTCTTAATTAGCTTTGTAGCAACTCATTTGGCAATGACTTGAATGTAAAGGCAGATCTTGCTGCCCCTCACATGTTTCACAATGAAACTCTTTTTAATTGTCACGTACAGAGATACGTACAAGATATTTACATATTTACAATTATTAGTACAACAGGTGTTTCATTCTCTTCACATCCTGTGGTTGATTTCTTGCCAAGTTTGAATTATCTATGATCTCCTTTCACTCTGTAGTTCACAGCAGGAAATTACCCTATGATTACTAGATTATGGCTTATTGACACCAAGCACCGGATGAACTCAAGGAGAGTGATACTGTCAACTTTGGACCCGATGCATTTGAATGAGGTGAGACAGAAGCTGAATGTGAGATCTGTGAAGCTGATTATGGATTGACATATTTGACCTCAGAGAGTCCTATTTTGTAGAATTAAGGACATTTTTCTCAAAACATCTAAAACATATTCAAACAGGCAATAGTAGATTCCTCACAAAATATGTCCTTCATATAATCTTTGCCTTTTATTTATCTCTCTATATCCTTTTCCCTTCAATTTATTATGTGTTTAATGTTCTATGGCTGGGAACACGTTTGTGCTCATTTTTGTAATTTCTGAATTATTTCCTAATCATTTCTCCAAGGTTTCCTATAGAACTATCTAAGTTGGTACTAGTTAGAAAGAAAATAGAGAAAGTATTCACTTGGTACACTTTGGATTTAAATATATTTGATGTGCAAGTGTAACCCAGAGTCTTTACCTGGGCATGTCAAGCTGTACATGCAAAAATACATTTCCCTGTCCGATTCAACATATAATACAGTTTTAAATGACAAGTGAATAATGAATGAATACTTACTTCGGTGTGAATGGTACTTTTATTTCAAGAACATTCCTATTTTTTTCATAATTAATACCAAATAGTAGAGTTCTTTCCAGGACACCCATTAACTGCAATTGATACGTTTGACTGCATTTGATACGTTGCAATTGATACGTCGTGTTCATGAAAAACTAAGTATTGAATGTGAATACTTTCTAAGTAGAAAACAAACAAAACTATTTCATTCCACTAGCATTTAGTTAAGGAATTTAGTAAGACTCAGTACAGCACATGCCCCACATGAGGTCTTTTTCACTTAATTGCTGTCAGGTGTCACCTGTTTTACATAAACTGAACAACAACCTTTTGGCTCTGCAGCGGCACGGACACTTACTGATTAACTAGAGCAATTGTGAGTGAGAGTTGTGTATGAGGGAGAGAGAGAGAGAGAGTGTGTGTGGAAAAGAAAGATACCGTTTGTGTGGGTAAAACATAAGGATACAGACTTTTGAAAATATGAGCACATGAATGATTTGAAATCTGACACTTGTTCGCCCAGTGGTGATGAGGCTGTTTAAACGGAGTGTACACAGAATTAGTGTTGCTTTTAAGGTTGTGAAATGCTATTGACCTCTAGTGGCTGAGGATTTTCAGAAAATGAATAGTAATATCAAGCTTAGAAAAACTGACAGATCATTCTTAGGATCAAAACAAAATGATATGTTATTTGATGATATGTTTTATCATGGTTGTAGTTCCACTGTGCCGTGCTGCAGGTTCGGCTCCATGAATGGAGATGTCGCCTAATTGGTCTACCATTTTGGTCCACACGGACCTATCAAAATATCAGATGGATTGCCAAGAAATTTGGTACAGGCATTCATGTTCCGTAACTTTGGTGATGCTCTGACTTTTCCTCTATGCCACCATCAGGTCAACATTTGTTTGTCCAATACTTTGGTTTATAATCAAATTCCTGCAGCCTCAGCTGTACTTTGTGTTTAGTGCTAATCAATTAGCAAATGTAAGCATGTTACTCTAAGACAGTGGACATCCCAGAGTCACTAGCGCCGCTCTAGACTCTGAAAATGAAGTGGCATTTTTTTAATTCATTAGAGTCAGCAGATGCTTCACCTTCCCAGCCAAGAAGCTGGGTGTCTCTGCTCAACAGAACCATATTAGACATTAATAGAGACCACTGCAAACCTGCAGTAGAAGTTAAAGTGGAGGAAAATATATTCATATTTATAGTTATTATATCATATTCACATTCATACACATTCCACAACACAAAACAGAATAAGCATCTCCCGTCATCGGTCGAGGGATTTCAGTAAATCTTAATAAAGACTTTTATTTATTTTTTGTACCAAAATAGGCAGTTAGAGCAGGGATAAATATTATAATATGTTAGATATAGATCCATCTCTGTAATAGATTCTTTGCATCGGTGCTTTACTCTAACAGACAGTGACATGGTCCCCTGGCTAAAACACACAGCCAGAGTCACACAGAGAATCCAGTTCTGTCAACTGACAACACCACTGGTTTACTGGAGTGATAGAGGATTATAGATGGAAAGAATTCATTTAACTGGACATTCTGTGAAGAAATATTAAAGCTTTTAACACACACACACACACACGTGGTCACAACTATCTATTATTTGGGTCAAAGAGCTACTTTGTTGACAGAACTGTATTTCTGTACGTCTCAGCTTGGAGGAGTCGCCCTGGGGGGGTTGAGGGTGGAGATGGGAAGTGGGTGGCTGGTCCATACACGGGTTGTGTTACCAAAAGCATCTCGGTATTTCAAATGTTACGCTTAACCATGGAGGTTATTGTCATGTTTCACGTAAGCCCCATTTGTGACTTCACTCTCTTTTAGCCACCGACTCCAGAGGGAAATATCTGACTCTTTAGCTGCTCAATGCTCCACTAAGTTCACCAGCTAGATGTCAAGTGTCTGTCTGCTGTTTGGTGCTGAGCAGGTAGTGTACATTGAGTTTTTAGAACCATTTCACTAAAAACAGCTACCTGCTGCAGCCAAAATGAGTTGTAAGAGTGAACCAAAGCAGCAAAGTTGCAGCCGGACAGCTAAACAATGATCTGAAACTCACTATAAAGCAGATGAGAGTTGCAGATTCAGCTGATAATTCTCTTTGTCACATTGTTTTCACATTGCCACTTGATACATAGTTATAAAAATATTGGTTATAGTAGCTTTAAGAGAAAAGCCAAATCGTAATTTGTTTACCCGTTACCTAGCAGAGGGTTGCGCCTTCAAAGGTATTTTTGTGATGTCACAGATGTCTACTATCTGCCCGGGAAAAAAATGCTCGAGGCTAAACCAACATTTAAATGGTTTATTTCCACAGACTGTGACACACTGATCCTGCCACCAACTGTCGATCAAGATGTGACCCCTGGTTATACTCATCCTCATGCATGATACAAACAAATCAGGGATCCACACACAAAACATTGCTCCTAGCACTATTTAGGCTACTCAAACTATTTAGCACAACATGTAAATTAAACTGATAAAAAAAGATTAGGACAATAAAACAACCGCAGTGCTCTAAAAAGATGAAGAGAAGCTAGGTTTCAGCGCATACTGAGATTTTTTTCTTTTGTTTTTAGTCAAGTAAAGTTTAATATATTCTGTGAAGTGTGTTCACCTCAGTCAAGACATGTGCAAGGCAAGGGTCTACCTGTACTGTAAAGTTGCATGTTGTAGCGCCTATATAAAACAGGAAACTTAAAAAAAAAAAAACATTTTCCAGAAATTGGATCTGTCTGGGCAGACTGTAGACATCTGTGTGACCATGAAAACACCTTTGTATCATGGAGTGACCTATGGAGCACTGGTCACAAATGGAGCTAGTTTCAGGTGTTGTAAATCCAGCATGAAAAAAAAACCTGTTGCAAAAAGAGTTAATGCAGTTGATCAGTGGGCCATGACAGTATCGTTTACCAGAGGAGTTCACCTGATGTCTTCAACCACACAACAATAGCATGACGTACAGCAAGTGACTATAAAGAGTTCCCTGACCTCGTTCGCTCTTTCAAACCAGCATAATAACCACTGATGGCTGAAAGTACAGTGAGTGCATCACACGTCCAAACACCAGAAACACAGAGATGGGATCAGTTCTGTCACGCTAAGATGCTTTTAAGAAACCAGCCCCCATTAGTGCAACTGCATTAAATAGGAAAACTACGACACTGATGCTGATGATTATGATCGTGATGATAGTGTTGATGAAGAAGAAGATACACTGTTTAATGCTGGAGTGCTCGACTAATGTCACACTGTGACTGTGGAGGAGAGAGATGAAAGCATGAGATGGAGAGGAGGAAGAGGAAGAGGAAATCTGGAGGATCTGGGCCCGTATTTATCAAGTGCTTGAATTAAAACATAAAGCATTCTTTATTTGAACATTTAATAGGATTACTACACTACTTTTTCTTCTCTTTGCTTCTTGGGTTTATAAAGGTGCAAACAACAAGAATAAAGCCGTCATTGATTTTGTTTGCAATCCCTTTCCATGCATGTTCATTACCCGCACCTCAATATCTGTTTTCTCTGGTGTACCTCATCTATCAACAGCACAGCTTCTTTCCTGCTCCAGTTTCTATTTTAGTCCATATTTGTATATTTATTTTATTATAAATATGATTGTTTTAAATTTCACATTGCTACTGGTGATATTAAGGATTTCACACAAATAAAATTAACTTTTTAACAATAAAAAATCTAATTGGCTGCTCCTACTCTGAGCATACATGTAACTGATCATGTGATCATGAGATGCTTGATAAATAACTTCTAATCATTACTTTGAGCAAATAACCGTTTTTCTGGGCTATTAAGGTTCTTAAGTATAATGTTCAGAAATGTGATAAATACAGGCCCAGGGCTCCAAATGGACTATGAGGCCTTTTTACTTAATTTGTTGTTGAAGAAAAATAGTTTTTTTCACCTTGCCTTTTAGGGCTTTCGTACCATACTTATGTTCAAAATCTAATTTACAAGAAATAGCAAGAGTCTCAATGATATTATCGGTTATGATATTTTCTTACGTCTATTAATTGTACTATAGGTTTATTTTGGCTCTTGGTACCAAAATGTTATCAAGTTTTCACCTCATATCTACAGTCTGTAGTCTAAAGGGGAAAGGAGGAGGAAAGGATGGGATATGAGAGAAAGATAGAAGAAAGACTAAACGGGAGCAATGCCATGAGAAAAGACAGACAGACTGGAAAGGAGATCAAGATTTTGTCCCAAAAACATGCTCTTAAAGCTACAGCGTGCAAAAGTCTGCCTCTTGGTGACAATATTATCATTACAAACCCATACATGAATGCATTACCCTTCATTAATATGAAAACAACAACGACAACAACAATAATAAGAAGAACAATAATGAAATCAAATTAGATAATGGTACATGTTGCCTTGATTTGAAACCCCTCCTTAAACATTAAGGAACTGAGCTGTAGGAAGATCTACCAATAGGCTGCTGGACAGACATTAGCCCCTCCCACTTCAGGAAGTAGCAGTCCCAGATAGTCCCAGCCTCGTCCATTTTTGTGTGCTTGTGTAAATGTGTGTGTTTGTGTGTAGTGATGTGTGTGTACAAGAGAGTGAGAGAGAG
Organism: Sander vitreus; assembly: GCF_031162955.1. Lineage (NCBI taxonomy): Eukaryota > Metazoa > Chordata > Actinopteri > Perciformes > Percidae > Sander > Sander vitreus. The sequence goes on from NC_135863.1 coordinate 6,006,057, forward strand.
AGAGAGAGAGAGAGAGAGAGAGGAAGCAGGCTGATAATAGAAAATAAGAGCTGTAAGAAGTGTTAGCTAGAGTGACGTGTGTGATCAAGTAGTATGTGTGTGTTTATTCAGAGTCGGTCCTTGGTGGGCACCCAGATGTAAGGACCAGACTGCTCCTCAATGATCTGCTTCACCTGCGAATACACTTCCTCTAGAGACGAGCCCTGGACGATAGCTACAGACAGAAAGAGAGAGAGAGAGAGAAATAAATGAATATCCACGAAAAACATTTACCAAAACACATTAAACCACAGTGTGTGCAGAAAGGAACTATAATCAAAATATCCAATAAAGTAATAGTAGTAGAGTAAAGTTCCTCATCTGTGTATTTTGAGTGTGTGTGTTTGTGTATGTTTGTTTGCTCTTTACACACAGACTTCCTATATGCGAAAATAAAGTGATGAATCTGCCCCCCCTTCACAGTTTTTATTATGGCTGAAGGACCTTTGTTGCACCTCTCTCTCTCTCTCTCTCTCTCTCCCTCTCTCTCTCCCTCTCTCTCTCTCTCTCTCTCTCTCTCTCCTGTTTCACCCCTCTCTACACCTCAACTGCCAAATAACAATAAAAATACCACACATAAAAACACTTGTATCACATCAAAAGTTCCATTCATTGGCCGTTCTGGAGCTTTCATTTATTTCACATGATCTTCCTCAACATGCCACAATACAGTGTGTTTTTTGTTTTGTTTTAATTAGTGAGCTTTAGAGGGTCTGGTAGACAGATTTTTGAAATTCTGCTAGAGTAGGTGAGCTGTTCCCCTCTGCGTATTTATGCTACGCTACAGTAGGCTAACCACATCCTGATTCCAGGTGCATACTAAAGGCGCAGACATGAGAGTACTAGGCTCTCAATCATCTCATCTCAGAAAGACAGCATATTACCCAAGTGGACTCTTCCCAAGAACTCTTTCTTGGACCTGAGCTGTCAACTTCCTAGAAATGTCTGTCTCCCATGGAAAACGGACTTCTATTCCCACATGATGTCATCACAGACAATCCACAGAACATTGATGGGTTAAGGTGCTTGTGTTTGTATGTGTACGTGTTTGTGTGCTGGAAACTAACCAGTGAAGAACTCTGTGAACTCCTGCTCCAGTTTGACAGCTCTGTCGAAGGTCTTCCTCGCCTGCTCCTCAGTGAAACGCTTGTTCATCTCTCTGGAGAGACAGACAAGAGTTACACATATCAACGTACAGAACAATCATTTCAAACATCTTTTACATGAAACTAAATCCCGAGGAACCTTTTTGATCTCACCGTGAAATTCAACAGTGGTCAAATGACATGATGATAAAAACCTTTATTACACTGGAACTGCACCAACACACTGTGATGAGTGAATGAGAATATAGCACTAACCAAGTTGCAGCTAGCCTACAGTATGTCTGAAGGTAGCTAGAGACAAATATTTTATAAATAAAACAATCATCCTGTATGATTGCATGACTTCTGGGGTTTTTCACAATTTTACTTCATGTCTCATTCACTCGTAAGCAATCACCTAATATTATCATACCGCATGTTTAAAACAAACATGACTGCTGTTAGCAATGCGGCAACGACACACATTGTGCTCAGGCTCAAAAACGGGAGGCGTAAGAGTACGCTCAGCGGGGCAAGGAGGCATTTCATTGGTTCTTTCCAAGCGGCCCGCAAGGCAGTGATTGGTGGGTGTTTTCACAGGATTGGAGCAGCTACAGATGGCAGATCTTTTTCGTTGCTTTTTCAGAGGCCATAAGTTATTTATTGATGTCGGGGTGTAAAGACCATTTCAAACAAGGTTTTAAGGTTACTTACAGGATGTTGTCAACATTGCGTGGTCTAATGAAGACAGCAATGGGATGGAGGCCTGCCAACTGGAGACGCTTTATCGCATTCCCTGATACATCCAGTATGCAGTGTTTACCCTGCGAGAGAGACATTGAGTTGTTTCTGTTTCCTCTGTCCTTTGTATTTGTATCCTTTGTATCTTTCATGGCACTCTCTCTTTAAACTCACCTTGTCAGCGACTTCTTTGACCGACTGTATGCTGGTTCCATACAGATGGTTGTTATACTGTCCAGCTTCTATGAACTTGTGTTCCTGGATCTCTTGCTCCATGAGCTCTCTGGAGGACATGAAGTGGTAATCTCTGCCGTCCACCTCATAGTCTCGCCGCGGCCGCGTTGTGTCTGGGGATCAAAGGGTTTACACACATTAAGCTATTATTTAGGACTCAATGTATATATATATATATATATATATATATATATATATGATGATCAGGTCCCTTTCGTTATATGTGCTGTTTTGTACTGTGGCAATTGACGTGTCAAAAACTATTTTAGGCTTTAAATGTTGTGGTATTTGGTTGATGCTATGTACTTTACCCTTTAAAAAATGAATGAGGAATAAAAAATAAGTGTAAAAGTATATCTTTTTATTCAACTCCATATCCAACTTAAGCACATATTTTATTACATATTTATATCTAAAAAGAACAAATATACTGAAGGAAACAAACAAACATAACAAAAACAACAGATATGATAAGGTAAAAACGTTGGTGTTCCAGCTCGCTCGTTTTTTTTTATAGATTGGGTAAAAGAACATTTTAAGGCAAAAGACTTTGAGGATTTAAACTTTAAAGTGACTGAAATACAACGGCGTAATGGTGGATCTTCTTTACGGCAGTATTGCGGAATCTCTGTGTAAAACAGCCCAATGTCTTTCTCTTTGTCCATCATCTCCAGCCACATTTATAATTCCCCAAACCCCTTCCATCCACCTGATGCCCTCGGACTTTCCCTCACCTCATTGCACCGCCCGTCTGCTCACCTGTCCCCTCTTTCCTCATCAGTGCTCTAGAACCAGCCCATTTTCGTTCACCCTTTTTCAGTTCAGCCTAGTTGCTTTGTTGGTTTCCTGCTTTGTGCTTTTGTGTCTGCGTGTCTACCCTCTGTATGTTTACCTGGACCTGTACCTACCTACCTACCTACCTACCTACCTACCTACCTACCTACCTGCCTGCCTTCCTGTACCTGCCTGAAAGCTTTTTCACCAGTAAAATCACTGAAGTCATCCTTCTGCCTCCTCAGTCTGCATTTGAGTCTGTCTATCCCAGTTGCCCTGCATAACCCGCCGTGACATTTACTTCTTCAATTCATAAACCTTTGCTGAAAAGTAGACGACACAAAACTAATATTTTATTTTTTATTATTTATTTATTATTAATTATATTATCAGCTGTCATTACAGCATTATAAACATGATTTTTTTTTTTTTTTTTTTGTGTTCATAATGTGTCTTTGCCTTGTGTGCAAAGTTCCAGCATTAGTGAAGATGTGACAGCTGGGATTTATCACACAGTTAAGACACTCACGTGGGACGCAGGAGCCAAACTTGTCAGGGAACTCGGAGATGAGGTCATCGTTGATCCGATCTTTCATTGGTCCAAGCACGATGACTGGCCGTGTGTAACTAACTGTGATATGACAAACAGAACCAGGTCAACACAAACACACACAAAGATACACTGAATAAGTTGATTTATGCAATGCCCACACTTGAAAATAAAAACTGATATTATACTTTTATTATTATTAAACTAATAATTTGTGTTAAGCACTGACCTTCCTGCTGCATGACAGGTTGGTAGGTGAGTAATGTCTCCTCCTGGCCAGCTGATCAGACAAAGAGAAATGATGGACACATTAAGAGGTACAGTGGGTGGGATTAATGACAAAACACTCCCGACCCTTTTCTACTTGTGGACTAAACTTCAACAGCTCTGCCAAAAGCAGGCTGGAAAAGAAGAGAAAGGCATCTCTCTCTCTCTCTCTCTCTCTCTCTCTCTCTCTCTCTCTCTCTCTCTCTCTCCCACACACACACACACAAACAAACACAAACACACACACACACACACACACACACAAACACACACAAACACACACAAACACACACACCACAACACACAAAAACACGTGCATGTATGAATGACACATGCCATAAGGCACACATAAAAAATGAACAAAAACAAGCAAAAAAAGGAAGAGAGAGAGAGAAGAAAGAAGAAAAGAAAGAAAGAAATAGAGGTCTAGACTTACAGGAACTACTCTCATTATCGCTGGTGCCAGAGGTTACCAGCTCTGGAAGGACAAGACAGGTCAGAGTCAGCAACACACACACACACACACACACACACACACACACACACACACACACACACACACACACACACACACACACACACACAAACAAACTTGCATTGTTTCCATTTCACACAACCACTTTCAATTATAACAGAAAACATCAGCCACACAATATCATTCCATCCATCCATTTTTCATATTCGCCCATCCTGTTCAGGTGAGGCCACAGCCTATCTCAGCATGCATCATACAATATCTGCACTACAAACATTTGCAGTAGTTAAAGGCAACTAAGTGCATTTACTCAAGTACTGTACTTAGAATTAGTACAATTCTATAGTATTTGTAATTTACTTGAGTATTTCAATGGTATGCTTACAGAGGATATATTTATTCATAATTCAAATTGAAAGTCCAAAGAGAAAACGAAGCAAGATCAAATTAAAAATAGTATTATTTTACTACGCTACTAGGAAAAATCATGCCATAATTAAACGTGAAATATAAAAGCTTAAATGGAAATACTTAAATTAAAATCTCAAATAGAAAAAAAGAAATTATTTTTATCTTTTTAATTTTCAATTTGACATTTTATCTTTTTAATTTTACGTTTTACATTTGACATTGACATTTTAAGATTCACCTTTTACATTTCCATTTAACATTAAGCTTTTCATTTAGAAGGACAGGTGTCAATTTAAATGAGGAGGCGTGGCCCAACGGCTGGTGGGAGGGTCTGAAACCACTTCCAGCTGACAGGGGGGTCTCTGAGTATTACTGGCCGACCGGTAAGCAAGCGATCCCGGCCACCGCCAGCTGGCTGTCACCTAAGACTGGAGCTTCCAAGTCCGACAACATATCGGAGCAAATGTGCAGCTGGCCATACATTTTTGTAAAACTGCCCATATTCAAACTGTACACAGTTCATTTCTCGCATAAAACAGTCTCAAATGAATTTAGTGGTGAAATAGCAGACGAAAATTCTAGAATCTAGATCGGGAGTTTGCCGTAGTAGCTACTATTTCACCACTCATAAATGAAAAGCTTAATGTTAAATCGAAATGTAAAAGGTGAATCTTAAAATGTCAATGTCAAATGTAAAACGTAAAATTCAAAAGATAAAATGTCAAATTGAAAATTATAAAGGGGAAAGGCTAAAATAAAAGTATTCCTTTTTTTCTATTTGAGATTTTAATTTAAGTATTTCCATTTAAGCTTTTACATTTCACGTTTAATTATGGCATGATTTTTCCTAGTAGCGTAGTAAAATAATACTATTTTTAATTTGATCTTGCATCGTTTTCTCTTTGGACTTTCAATTTGAATGAATAAATATGAATAAATATATCCTCTACTTCTCCACTACATCTCAGAAAATAATATTGTACTTTCTATAGTTACTATCTGCTTTACAACTTAAGATTTTAAATCACCCAACAGTATACACAATAAGTATAATTAGCCTGTGAGTACTTTTACAGTACATGTTCCTTTTACTTAAGTAGTTTAAATATTACCACACTTTTGTTTTGCTGGCTGGCCCAAACTTTGTATGTTAATGACAATGGCAAATTTAATAATCTATCCTGGACAGTGGTCTTATAACTTTAATGTCAATTTCAGTACACCCTCTTCTTTTCTCTCCATCGTGCTCCTCTTCCTCCATCCCAGAGCAGGACTGAGGAGGAGGAGTTTGAAGGAGGATTCAAGACATAACATGAGGGTGGAGGTGACAGGGGCAGTAGTGTCAGTCTGGTTTGCTAAGGAGCCACAGTTAAATATACTGACCAGCAGGTGTCACTGATGGAGAGAATACCTACCTTTATCATCCTGATCCTGCAGAGAGAGAGAGAGAGAGAGAGAGAGAGAGAGAGAGAGAGAGAGAGAGAGAGAGAGAGAGAGAGAGAGAGAGAGAGAATTAATCATACTGAATATGACCATGCCAGTTTCTTGACTGTTATCAGCCGAATCCCTATTTGAAAGCTCATGGGTTCTCTATTCCTCTCGCTTTCACACACACACACACACACACACACACACACACACACACACACACACACACACTTTCTCAAAGCATGGGGCTAGGGAATAGAGCATGTGTGTGTGGTGTGATCTTTAATTAGCAGCTCTTCACCGTGCAGAGTTTCTGATTGCAGACCTGCTGATTCACACAGCGCGAGGAAAACAGAGCGTAAGCTGACAACACTGATATCAATAGCTTGTGTTAGACTCGTGTGTCAGCTCTCATCATCGCGCTGCGTGAAGTGTGATTAAAGTCTCGTCGTCACCTTGCCTTGAAACTCAGACTGGAAACTTTCTAAATCACAAGTATCAAAGGAACAAAAAGCTAGTTTGTGTACTTTTAATTAGACTCTAATTAATAGTTGAACGCTGTTCACTTGGTGTGGTTGTTACTGGCAAAATACTTTGTTTAAGCCGGCTCATTAAATTTGTTAATTTAACTGCAACAAGTCTAATTGTTGCAATGAAAATGGTCAACACTTAAAATCTAGTGCTAATTAAAGATATTTGTGAATTTTAAGGTGATATTAGTGACTTATTTTAGCAGTGACTGGTTACTATTTCCCGATAAAAAGTAAGCCATTAAAATGGAGTAATCTGAATATTTCCTCATCAACAAAGACCTTAATGACTGACTGGATGACTAATGTAATAATAAAAAGGAATAATCATCTCAACATCAGTGCAACAGTTTATCCATTCACCTTTATGTCTCTCTAAATTAGCTTAGCTCATTCAGAATGCTGATACTCAAGCTACGCTGGCTTTCTCTGTTAAAGAATTTACAATAAATTATGCATTTAATAACACTCACTTATGAAATCATCAAATCGTACTGACAGTACTGTATATACATACCTGTCTGTGATACTTCTGTAAAGCTAAAGCATTGGATCCTAGGTGGATCCTGTTGAATTCATTCATTTTCCATATCTTTACCATATGTTATATGTACCGGTCATAGTGTTTCAATTCTTCTGAAACCCACTCATGGTCATACTGATACATTATTTACTTTTCATTTCTGCACGTTGTAGTGCGTAGGATTGGGTATGTGATAAACAAGGGTTGTTGCTCTCACATTGAGACAGCTTAGATGAGAAATGGAAGAAAGGTTTACGATCAATGTGCGGAAGAATTGTGTCCACTCTGATTTTTTGAACAGCATGGTTATATATATATATATATATATATAATTGAGTGGTCAAGTGGAAAAACACTTTCCTGTGCAAATAACACAATGTCAAACCTCCTACTGCACCTGGTTCAACAGCATGTCAACACATCAGTTCAGTTTTCATCTGAGAAGTGAAGCTCCATGGAAAGGTATTATTACGAGTTTCACACAGTGGTGTAGTCTAGTTTTTTGTAGTGAGTATACTGTGATTTTTCCCTCCCAGCCTCATTCTCGCCCGTGTCCCAGAGCGACAACCCCATAAATGTTCTGTAACGTTACCGCGTATAGCATCAGTCAAACGACGAACATCGTGATTCGACTGGTCATAAATGTTTTCCAAGATGGCGCCCGCATGTAAACATGAATGCTACTGTCTTTATAATCTATCTTTTTAACAGTTCTCAATGCTTCGGTTTACATGTAGGGACCGTCATTATGCTACCGTTGAAGTGTGATACTATTTTGAGCCTTGTTAGTGGTATAAAATAGCAATTTACCCTGTGACCCGAAAGGTAGCTATAGTAGCTAATCACCGGTTCGCGATAGCTTGCTTCAAGCTAAATACACATTTGATTAGCATGAAAACATGTCCCAGAGAACGGTCGACTGGGTATACATATGTTATTAACCCCTAGGTTCATTTTGCACCGGAATTGTCTTTTAATGTTATAGATGGAAAGGGAGGATGGTTATTTCTGCTGCATTCATCTGTCCTACTACTATACTCATTTGAGTAATGAACCCCATGCTGGTTAGTGCACCAACACCAATAAGGTTAACTCTAACATGTGACTTTTGTGACCTTTGAGAGGACCAAACATCGTTTTAAGGTTTATAAATCAGGTTGCTACTCACCGATCTGTCCTGAGACCTCGTCACTCTGACCATCTTTAACCTCGACCTCTCCTTTTTCTCTGCCCTGTGAGATTAAGAAGACAAGAAAATAAAAAATAAAACATTAACAGGAAATAATGTATCTTACATTCATTCAAATCAGCACAAACATCACAGTTTGGAGTAGCTTATCTGTCACAGGATATGGTGTATAGGGAAAGATTTGAGACAAAAATATCGTTAAACAAATCAGGCATCAATCCATAGGACTTTCTTCAACCATGTCAGACATTATTCATTGCAACACACTGCCTACACAACTGTAATTGTTCACAGTAAAATAATGGGGGTTTAACCAGGCGAATGTGAACTGTATTTGATCTCCTCAAAGTACTTTAATCTCATAGTCAGATCTTTTCACATCCAAAAAATATACAAACAAAGCCAAAATATCACACAAAAGTTATTTAATAGCTTATGTAATAGCTTACTACAAGTGTTTTTGGATATATCTTGTCTATAAGCAGCACTACGAGATTATGGGATTTTTGAATAGTAATGAGAGGTAGCTGTTATTATGTAACTTAGGGTAGAAACAACACTTACAAGGAGAATATAAAAAAAATACAAGGAGTCACGGGCCAAACGATAGTAAATGCATAGTTTCTCGAACAGAAAACCCCATATCAAAATAACTACGCAACACTATACAGTTTAATGTTGGACATTACAGTTTATCTGCTGCTCCTAAATTTAATTTGAATTAATTAAATACTTAAAAACTCTAATACAGTGCATGACCTAAGTGCCCATTTAAAATAGTATGTTGTTATGTGTTAATCTGTAAATAAATTAAGTTAAAACAGGCAGAACAAGCAGACATGTCCATATATTGGTTTCTGTTCATGGCCTTAGAGATGATGGTGTAAATCTGCAAGTCTATTATTAGTAAGATGCAGGCTAACAAACAGCTAAATTTCAAAATGAAAGTGTTCAAAAAAGCCAACGCTTTCTGAAATTTTCAGCACTCACTCGCTATCTTCTGTCTTTTTGGTTCCACCATGTTCATGTTTTTATCATCAAGTAATCAATCTTTTTAGGTCAAGTAGTTGTTAAAGATGGGAGAGACATCTAGTGTTTGAACTTGGATGTGCAATGTACACACAGTACAATGTATCAGAAATATGCCCTATTTGTAAAAAATCCACCCCTGGCCATTTAAAAACGAGCAGCGGGATGCAGATTGCCCGGGAACTGTAGTTTGGCCACCCCTGTCATAGAGGGTTCTGCTTGCTCCTGCTAAGGAGACAGTTTTGTCTGCACAGTCCAAATTAAGATTTGTCAATTCCTGTGGAGGGCCACTTCCTGCTGGTGATCACATGCAACACTAGAATTTCAATTCAGGTAAATCTCCAGCGTCTCAGCTCAGGGACCTGTTCCTCTGTTGAAGCAGCTCATTTTATTATTTAGGCTGAAAAGCCAGATGTGTTTTTATCTAAAGCTTTTAGCCTCCTAATGTCTGTAAAACAACTGCCATCAAAAACAGACTAGGGACATCGAGGTCCACAGCAGAAATTAAACAATAAAGGAACCTATTAGACTGCAGGCTATTCTAATTTGTAATCCCTGATGACAGCTTGGCTCTGAAAGGCTTTAAAACCCAACAATACTGTCACCTGAGCATGTTCACACTCCTGCATCAGCACAATCCAGTGGCTATTACTTGAGACGGAGAGGAGAGGGGAGGTGTGGGGAGAAGAGGCGAGGAGGATGAGTTAGCGAAGAAGGAAGAGGAGAGACGAGGGACTAGAGTGGAGAGGGTAAAACAGAAAGGAGAGAAGAAAAAGAGAAGAGAAGGAAGAGAGGACAGAAGAACAGTAGGAAACAAAGAGATGAGGAGGAAGAAGTGGGCGAGGAGGAGGATGACAGAAGGGGACTATGGAAGAGGCGAGGCAGTGAAGAAAAGGAGAAGGGGAAAAGGAGAGGAAGAGGAGTGGGTGGAGGAGAAAGAGGAGGGGGGAAGGAGATTTTAGAAGGAGGAGAGGATGGAGGAAAGGGAGACACAGCAGGTGAAACAAAATAAGGAGCAGAAGAAAGAGGTGGAGGAGACAAGGAGGAGAAGATGAAGGGAGATAGAGGGGAGTGTAGTAGAGGAGGAAATGAGGAGAGGAAAAGGGAAGGAGGGTGGATAAGAAGCAGGTGGAGGACATAGAGGGGAAGAGGAGAGCCAGGCAGGAAATGTGTTGAGGTCAGATGACAGTTAAAGTTATATAAAAAATAAAAAAGCTGCTTATTTCACTAATTAACTTCATATATTAGACCTCATACCAGTCTAATAATCAATAATTGATCAACACTCACAGCTTTAAAACCTATATTATATTATCCTGTATTTAAAGCCTCCTCTTTTAATAGCCAAACCTCTGGTGGCAATACTCTAATATCTTCTTTAATACTTTTTTTTCTATAATAAGTAAAGTTCTGTTATTTGTTATAATCTATGACTCAGTTATTCTATTACCCCTAATGCGCCAGCCTCTAACACACAGCTTCTATTCTAACACCTCCATCTATTAATACCCCACTGTCTAAACCCCTGACAATCTCTACATCCATCACTCTATATATTTCCATTCGCTCACTCCCACTCATCCTTGTTGCCTCTAATCCATCATTCTTCTTATTCACTTTCATCTTAACACTTTCATACTTTCCACATCCCTCCATCCTCGTCACCTCTCTCCATGTCACAGACGGGCTTGTTCTAAATCGTCTTCTCTTCCCACCTCGGAAACCTATCAACATCTGTCTGTCACCTCCTCCACTGGGAAAAAAAAAGGAGGTGAGAGGAAGGAGTTTCCACCACGGGTTTACATTCAGCAGATTCTAAATAATGATGATGTTTGCAGTGTTGTGAGCCAGCAGCAAAATCACACGCCAACTAAACCTGAAACCAATTTGAAACTCTCCACCACTGAGAGCTGTCCTGGACCGGAAAAAGGTAAGAGGAGAATGAGAAGAGGAGAAAAGAAGGAGAGGATAGGAGGGAAGGAGAGGAAGAGGTGCAGTGCAAGAGAAAGAGGAGGAGGAGAAGAAAGGGGGGACAAGGAGGAGGACGAGAGGAGAGTACAAGGAGGAGAGAAGAGGGAGTGGGGGGGGCAGGTGAAACAGAAAGAGGAAGAGAAGAAGGAAGAAAACGCAAGGAGAGGAAAGAAGGAGATGAGGACTTGAAGAGGATGAGGACAAGAGGAGGGGAGAAAATGATGGGAGGAAGAGGAGTAGAACAAGGAGGAGGAGAGGAGGAGGGGGGGGGGAAGGTTAGGAGGATGAGGGGAAGAGCAGGCAGAGGAGTGGAAGAGGGGATGAAGAGTAGCTCATGTGGAATTGATTATGTGAAGGTAGAGTAGAGCATTGATGTTTGGCGTCTGGGCTCTAACCTTTATTGCTCCGTCACTAGGCTCAGCTAACTTCCCTCTTGGGAATTAAAGGTGGATCCATGGGTGGAGGTAGGGCTTTTCCAAATACTACAGAACAGAGGCGGCATGCAGCAGCAAGTAACAGGCAGGAGTAGCTAAGCTGAGCACTGACGGCTTCAGTGCATTGTCATGATTAAGAGATAGATATACTGTATGCTGCAGTGAGAGGAGTCCATTTACTCAGTTCACTGCCTGAACTAGCTCACAGACTTCAAATAAAATCAGCTGCCCACTCCCATCCAAAACCCTTTGAAGTCCCTGACCTCCTGCGGCTGGGGATGACTCCGACTTCAGGGCAGTTTGGAGGCGGGGGGCTGAGGTGACGGGCGGGCCACCACTCCTCTTCGCCAGCGCTGCTCACGTGGAGAACATCCCCGAAATGAAATGGCAGGGCCTGATTGGGAGTGCTCAGATCTGGCGCACTTCCGTCGTAGTCGAACAACGCTCTGCAGACAGCCAGACAGAGAAAAAACAAGTATACACATTTAGCCAAAAATTCACAAAAAAAATATACATACTCTATTGCAGTGTGACAATACAATATGCTGGAGGGGACACAAACAGATTTGTGATTCATTTAGTGACTGATGATTTAATGCTTCTTGTTTTGCATTGTTCTAAGTATGAAACCACCAAACACAGGAAGAAATGTCATAAATGTCACTATATATTTTATATCTTTATTCCAATTTGTCCTGATGTCTTTCACATATCTCTCTCAACTATTGCCAACATCTTGACAGCTATAATAAACACTTAAATAAAACAAACTGATAAGACAGATCTGTTGTAGTAAATAAAAGCCAAAACAGCTGAGGACTGCTTTCCTACACTAGTAATTTATGCCCTTGTCTGTGTGTACATGCCCCTGTGTGTGTGTGTGTGTGTGTGTGTGTGTGTGTGTGTGTGTGTGTGTGTGTGTGCAGTTGTACACATCTGTCTGCGTGAATGTCTGTCTGTTTATGTGCAATTGTGTGCGTATGTTGTGTATTTGTCTGAACGGTGACCACAGAGTTCCAAACCTGTCCAGAGGGAAAAGACCTGGAAAAGTAGGCCAGCAATGTGTGTCTGTCTGTGTGTGTGTGTGTGTGTGCGCACAAAGGAACTAGAGCTGAAATAACTGGCATCCCCTAAAGTCCCTACTGCCTTCATCAATAAAACAGAACATAGACAGGGAAGGAGAAACTGAGAGAGAAAATCAGACAGAGAGGTAGACACAGAGAGTCGAAAAAACACAACCTCATGTTTTATTGATGTTAGATTAAATATGAGAAAAGTAACCTTCACAAGGTGCATTATATATTTAGCTGGCTGCTAAAATGTGACTTGGTGATCATTAAATCTGATGAAACATCAAACTGGTGGAAACTGGTCTAACGTATTAGCAGGGGGCACCAGGACCACCAGGCACCATGGCCGGTAACAGATTATTTTACAGGTATGTTTTTTCCTGATAATTCTTGAAATTTTCCTGGAAAAAAATGGGGTTTGGTACCAGTTACAGGCAAAAAGAACGACAAGTCCTCCAAATTAAAAATGTGTCCATTCCCTTTACAATAACACGTTAAGTTTTTCTGATGTGATGCCCTGCAGCATGCAATGGCATAATTTGTCTTTGTCACGAATCACTGTTGAAATAAAATCAGTTTGATGATGCGGCACTTGACGCTATTGTTAACCCTTGGTTAGGTTTCAGCAAACAAAAACAAAAAACTTGGTTAGGGGAAAGATGGTGGTACATTGCTTAGGTTTGGGGAGCTGTATGAGTGAAAACATGTAAAAAGTAGTATTGTATTGTGTTATGGATAAAATATGTATTCTGCTGTGCTCAGAATATCATTACATCAGATGGCAATTATTTCTGTGTCTCTACATGTATTTCTCTTTATTGCATTTTTTTTTTATGAACTTTTTGCACACTAACACTTCAAATGTATTTTTGATTTTGTATGTCTACATTTGTGTTATGTCCTTTGGTTGTGGTTTTTATATAAGCTGTTACAGGTTTCTACCACACCCTCACATGTATTTTTGTATTTCTTTAATGTAATTAGTTTTTTTATGTTCTGTGAAACAAATAAACTAAAACTAAATATACCAAAATATTGGTACTGAATCAGCAGTTTCACAACTTAGTGAGACATTTAGAGATGTTTCCGTATTATAAGAAATGTTATATGAAAATGTTCTAAATTAGCAAAGGACATAAGAGAAGGAGACGGCATGTGAAAGGGTAACAAGATATATGAAGTGCAGGGTACATTTACATTAGTGGGTCCACAGATGCATACAAGAGTAAATAAAGGGCAGCTGTCAGATGTGAGGATATAAATAACCTTATCGAAGAAAACAAACAAGAGCGCTCTCATTTTAGGAGTTTTGCACATCCCAAATTATTTTTGCAGCAGCCAGGTTACACTGATGGATAGTGTGTGGTATTATTAAGGCCACAGCTATGTAAATGTGACTCTAAATAAATGACCTGTTCTCAGTATTATAGTCAATTCAATTCCTATATGGGATCCTCTGAAATCTGATTACGAGAGTGAAGGTACACAGAGGAGTTGTGCTTTAGACTGGCCTAATCCCAGTGTGTGTGTGTGTGTGTGTGTGTGTGTGTGTGTGTGTGTGTGTGTCTTAACCTGTGGACCTATATCTGTGGACATAATCAAATAGCATAGTAGTGCTGGCTTACTGTATTGAAATTCAACATGTCCCTCAAATTTCATAGTATTGCTGTTTATGTGCAATAATTTGAAATGTTCTAAAATGGCAGCGTGTGAAAGGTTACAAAAAATGCTGTAAACAAGGTGCAGGGCTGCATTTACATTAGTGGGTCCACAGATACATACAGTAAAGGGCAACTGATGTGAGTGAATAAATAACATTCCTTTCCTTCATTATGTCACCAAGAGAGAAATATGAAGTGCATTTAAAAAAAAAAATGAGTTCCACAAATCCCAAATGGATTTTTTTTTTAGCAAGGTTACCCTAATGGATCATTTATTATTAAGGCCACATGTACACTTAACTCTAAATTAAATACCAGCGGTGAGTATACAGGCGTTTTAATTCCTATGTGGGGACCTCTGAAATCCAATTACTCGAGTGAAGGAACACAGTAATTACTGCAGAGTGTAACAGAAACACCTGGTCATCTTTTACACCTTTAGTGAGTGCTTTTTTGCACAGCCAGCAATATTGTTCAAACTGTATTGGGTTTTAACTTTTCACTGAATACTTGTATAAGATTAATGCAAATATGGACTTTATTTCAGAGGTGAATATGCAGGGTAATTCACTGGAATGCAGGCGTACGATAATTCAAAACAAGAAGTAAGTAATAGTTTTGTAACTGTTCTTTTATTCATACTGCATGTTGAACTTTTGCTATTATCATATTATAAATCTGATAAAACATAATATATTATCAGAATAAAAGTCAGACCTCATTCAAACAACTTACTTAAAAAAAAGCCCCTGAGCTATTTAAAAGCATATTATTCAGTTTAAAAAAAACAACTTCTTCAGCACATAGTGAGACCCGAGTCTAAGCCGCCGTTATAAATCCATTTACCATAGACTATAATGACATATCAGGTCTGTTAGCACTTTACCTTACCCTATATTTGCCTGCTCTTATAGCAAATACATCCTAATATGTACAATTTGCAGCTGCATGAATACAAATAATAAAAAATGAAAAGACTTTGTAGCTATCCCTGCCTTTCCAGGTGGATCTTTGCACAGTATATTACAATGCCAAGCTATCGAGCCACACACACGCACGCAGCACACCTTTCACACAAAGGACAATTGTACATATGTCACCTTGACTCAGTGACATTTCCTCTGGGAAAAGGTTAGTCTTCTCACACACACACACACACACACACACACACACACACACACACACACACACAAACAAACAGCAGCCCTCAGCACCAGACAGCCCCCATCTGTCACGCACCGACAGCCTTGCCTCGACCAATCAGTTGCCAGTCTGATCCTTCCTTTTTCATATTTCATGCTGATTGGTAATTTTTGTGCAGTAACCAGATACAGGAACTTCATTACAACAGTGATTTATTATGTGGGCTGTTGGGGAGGTTTAATACATTATTCTATATAACCTTGAAATGATCATGGCCTGGTTTTGACAAGACTCAGAAGAACGTTGTCATTAATATTCATTATTAAAATCCACAATTATATAGTCAAGTACAGAGTGCTCTGTTTTATAACACAAAAAATGCTAGTAGCGTGGCTTAAGAGATGCCAATATAGGCCTCTCCACCACTTTGGACCAGACTAAAACATCTCAATGGTCCCTTTAGGATGAATAGTAATAAAACCTCATCTAGTGTTATTATAAAGTCAGAATTTTTGTCCAATATTTTGGATTTTGAACAATACCTGCAAAAGTAATGTTGTGTGGTTGCTGTATTATGTGTTTAAGGCGAATTAGCAAATGTTAGCATGCTAACATGCTAAACTAAGATGGTGAACATAGTTAACATTATCTGATGTGCCACAGAGTGGATAACCTTACAGAGCCGCTAGCGTGACTGCAGACTTTTTATTATTATTATTTTTCCACCGGAGATTACAACAACCACCCTGCGACCAGACCTCGTTCTCTGGTCTAACTCCTGCCAACTGGCCTACATCATAGAATTGACAGTTCCCTGGGAGGACGCCATTGAAGAAGCGTATGAGCGCAAGAAGCTGCGTTACTCCAAATTAGCAGCTGAGGCAGAGGACAGAGGCTGGAAGATTAGGGTGCGTCCGGTGGAGGTGGGGTGTAGGGGCTTTGTGGCCAGCACAACAGCGAAGCTCCTTAGGTCGGAATCAGGGGACAGGGTCACAGACAAGCCATTAAAGAGCTGGCCAACACCGCCGAGAGGACGAGCCATTGGCTGTGGCTGAATAGGAGCGATACAACCTGGGCTGCTAAGGCGAACAGCTAACCGTGGGACACACACACCCAGGATTGATCAACCTGTGGTGGGCCTGCCTCAGCAGAGGGTGTATTGTGATAATTGGCCGAAACACACTGTGATGCTGTGGTACACAACTAACGATGTGTCCCGCTGGTTAAGCCTTATAGCAGCGATCCTTCAAAAACTCCCGAATCTGAAGTGGTGCAAATGCTAGGGATTGCAACATCTAGTCCTTTCAACGAACATTATTATTATTATTATTATTATTATTATTATTATTATTATCATCTGTTTGGTCAGGATTGAATTAAGCATAAATACGCTTTTATGTACCCTGCTGTCTATGGAACTGAATACAAAATGATTTAAAGCTGAACGTTTCATGCGGGAGACTTAATTTAGAATAGACTTTAATTGTCATTGTGCAGCAAAACCATACAACAAAATTTGCTTGTGCAGCCTCTAAAACAATACACACTGTCATATGCACACTCACACAATAGATAAAATAAGAAAAAAAATATAAAAACATTATCAAGGCATCCAATATTGCAGTCCCATTTCATAGAATCCCTATCTAGAAAGTGCAACTGTGCTGACTGGGGGGTGGGGGCATGCTTGTTCAGTTCTGTGATGGCCCTGGGGATAAAACTGTTCTGCAGCCTGGAAGAGCATGCTCTAAAAGCCCGATACCGCCTGCCAGATGGAAGCAAGGAGAAGAGATGGTTTGAGGGGTGTGTCTCATCCTGCAGAATATTCTGCTGATCTTAAAGCTGTCGTCCAGTGGGGAGCTGACTTTCATTTTTATCACATAGTGTGTAGTTTCTGACGCCCCCATGAGGAATTCTAAGTA
This sequence comes from Sander vitreus, assembly GCF_031162955.1. Taxonomy (NCBI): domain Eukaryota; kingdom Metazoa; phylum Chordata; class Actinopteri; order Perciformes; family Percidae; genus Sander; species Sander vitreus. The sequence goes on from NC_135863.1 coordinate 6,023,533, forward strand.
ATGACAACAACAGTGTCCGCATGACGCAATCCTTCGGTGGTCGCACACCACTCCCACCCCTCCCCCACCAGTTGCTAATAGCTCAAGGAGGAAACTGTGGATTAAAAAACATGGCTTCTTCAGAAGAGGTAATTATCGTGTAGTTTTTATGTCCTCTTCGTCTCCAAAGCTGACCGTTGCTGTTGTTCTTTCCCAGCGGTGACGTAAAACGCATCACTCAAGCTTCTGCACGAAAATTGCTGGACATCACCATTTTGTGAACATAGCCATACTGAGAAATACAGAGAGTTTTGTGGAGCCGATAGGCTTAATTAGCTTTGTAGTAACTCATCTGGCAATGGCTGTAAAAAAACGTAACGGACATTCATTAAAATAAATTGTTGCACACTATAGATTTAAATTTGCCTTAAAATACTATAATCTTCTTTATTTGCAAAAAATTTAGTTATAGCTAAATAAACTTAATAAACTGTAGTATGTAAACTGTAATTATGAGCCCGAGCCCGATTTAAACCCGACAATTTTTTAATACGTGGGCCGTTATACCTGACATTCTCAACTACAATTCCGAGTTGTTTGAACTACAGAAATCTGTTTAGAATTATCTTAATGAATAATGCAACAAGGATGAAGCATGTAGGCTAAACTGCATTGTTTGTTTATTCAGAATGGAATGGATCGCAAATGGATCCGAATAAAGAAACGTAAGACTCCAGCCGAATAGTGAAGGTAACAGATCAAGGCAGCAACATAATCAAAGCCCTGGAACCATATAGGAGACTTTCTTGTCTTGATCACCTAATTAATACTGTCCTTCGCCACGACGCACTGGCAGACAACGCGCCGGACATAGGAGAGACCATATCTGCTGCTAATGGACTCGTGAGATATCTGAAACAATCTGGCCTGGTTGCGCAATTATTGAAGACAGTGCTACAGATGGGGGAGACAGTGCAAGACATATACCCAGAGTTACGGGAGAAGCTGGAGAGGCATAGCTTTCTCCCCATCCAATTAGGCTAATAAAGTAATGATTAAAAAAACAGAAATGCTTGATCAAGGGACTGGCCCGGCCCGTGGGTCGGGTCGGGTCAGAGCAGAGAATCTACCTCACTTTCAGCCAACACCAAATAAAAACAGGTTGTGCAAGCTTAATTTATGCTAATGATAGTCATGCCTATGGGTGACTACTTAAAAATGTACCAAGGGTGATGGCAAGCAGCTGCAATGTCTCCTCATATTTTTCTATGAAATCTATAGTTCACGAAGGGGATGGTCCATTTTTTTGGTGGGTATGCCAAGTAGGTCATGCAAGGTTTTACAAAGGATTGTGGGTCCGTCGGCATTGGCTTAAACCCACTCGTAACAATGTAATAAAAATAATCATATTTCAGTCACATATTCAATTAAAATCAGCTTGTCCCACCGTCAGTCTGATAAATCGCTGACACTTGTTGGACTACAGATTCCAGAGAGCTGAATGTGACCTTTGGCCTCTAGCTGCCTGTATAGAGTCTGAGCCCAGCCCTGCTGTGTGTGACTCAGTCTGTGAGAGAGGTGACTCTGTTCCAGCTGCTGCTGCCTTTTCCTTCCAGGCCACTTGCACACAGTTTAGGTCAGATGTTCCTTTCATGGTTGGACCAGATATAGAAACAAACACTGAATGTTTTGGTGCTCATTTCTCAAACCTAAGGTGATGTTACTGGCACAAGAGTGTCACAATGTCAACCAAGAGCCAGTTTAGCTTTATTAGTCATGACTGGGACTTCAAACTTTTCTTCATGACTCTTCAAAGTTTACTACTTTTGAAAAAATCCTCCATACAATTATGTTGCTTACTATGCAGTATCTATAAGACAAGACAGATATTAAGAAATGATATTATTGTGAAACCATAAACTTTATTTGAATATCTTTAACTCTTGCTCCGTTTGTGCGCAAGACTGACAAAATAAATTAAAATTGTTCTTGAACACTTTAGATTACAGTTCTGACCTAAGCCTCTTCTGAAATGGCACTCTTTGTTAACTATCAAATAGTCAGAATTACTCCAATTGATAATGGAGCAAGCCTACAGAGAAGCCAAAATGGTAAAAATGTAAGATTGTTTTTTTTCTTTAAAAGTATCCTGTTACACAATAAACAACTGTTGATAGTGGGCTCTTGATGTGGTTTACACAGATATAATTGTGAGGCTTGTGTGTTTCTAAATGAAGATTCAACCGGATGTCATCCCAAACAATGTAACCCTCCTCTGGGTCAGTGTTCAAGCCGCTGCTTGTTAAAGGTGACACAACTCCAACAGTCTGCCTGTATTCATAAAGATTCATCGTGCCTCCTCTCTCTTCGACTCTTGCTCATTGGAGTGACTTTTATTCATCCAAGACTGAAATACACATCTAGAAAAACTTTAAATGTTTCAAATTCAAATTACAGACTGTGGCTGATATTTGCTCTCCAACGACATGTTCTGAATTCATTTTCAGTTGAAGCTTAACCAATACAACCTTAAAAATGTTTGTGATCATTACAGCTGCTTTTCCCCCCATTGTATTGATCTTCCAAGAGCTTCAGTGTGACTTATCTGGACCCAGCGACCTAGGGTTTAATCAATATTTCAAATGCTGTGATTCTTGTGAAGAGGGGATCTCAAAAGTGTAGTTGGATTAGGACTGACACTGCTTCTGGGCTCTGCAGAGGAAAGTAAGGATAGACGGAGTGATTCAGAGAAGACTGAACAACTAGGACAGGCAAGGACAAGAAGACAGACACACACGCACACACACACAGACAGAAAATCGAGAGAGTTGACAGGCAATGGATGCGTTTGTGTGTTCGACAGTATTTGCCAGACAATCTAATTGTGATTTTAAACGTGATAACCTCTCTTTCAGCATCTCACACACACAAAATGTCAAGCAGATAGCCGAGATAAGACCTTATAATAGTTGTGTCACACCAAAAGGACACTAGACAATCAGTCAACTCTGACCGCTTTGTGTTTGTGTTACCTGACGTAAAGCGTGCGTTTCTGTGTGGAGCGGAGCGACGTGGAGCTGGAGCTGACACTGCTGGTCATCATCTGTTCCCTCAGGTCATGGATCTTCGCCTCGAAACGACTGTACTCTACACACACACGCGCAGACACACAGAGGACAAACGCCGTTAGACCCAGCAGACATCAGGTGACAGGTTTTAAAAATACACAAACTGTTGGAATATAGAAAATCAAATTTACAAGCTACCTGTTACTTCACATTAGAAGCAGCCGAGTGATTTTTTTACGCTTCAAATCATCTTTGCTCAGAGGTTCAGAAACCACATTACAGTTTGTAGATCAAAGAGAAGAACAGAGGCGTGAACAGTTTTAAGGGTGGTGGGGGGTTTGCACACCATGTTAACCACATTTCCTACAAATGGCTGTGGTACAATAAGCACAACATGCATTTTAAGATGTGATGAAAATTGCAAGAAGTTTGTTTTCCATGTTCAAGTGCTGAAGGCACACACACACACACTTGTCAACAGATTCTCTACAGCCATAAGTCTGATTAGAATATTAACTCCTGTTGCATTAGACGCGGTCCATGTCAATATCATCATAAACACAGAAATGTACAGTGCCTTGCAAAAGTATTCCCCCCCCCCCCCCCTTGGCATTTTTCATGTTTTGTTGCCTCACAACCTGGAATTAACATGGATTGTTTGAGGATTTGCGTCATTTAATTTACAGAACATGTAACAATATTTTTTTATTGTGAAGCAAACAACAAATAGGACAAAATAACAGAAAAAGTCAATGTGCATAACTATTCACCCCCCTAAAGTCAATACTTTGTAGAGCCACCTTTTGCTGCAATCACAGCTCCAAGTCGCTTTGGATAAGTCTCTATGAGCTTTCCACATCTTACCACTGGGATTTTTTCCCCATTCCTCCTTGGAAAACTGCTCCAGCTCCTTCAAGTTGGATGGTTTGCGCTTGTGAACAGCAATCTTTTAGTCTGACCACAGATTTTCTATTGGATTGAGGTCTGGGCTTTGACTAGGCCATTCCAACACATTTACATGTTTCCCCTTAAACCACTCAAGTGTTGCTTTAGCAGTGTGTTTGGGGTCATTGTCCTGCTGGAAGGTGAACCTCCGACCTAGCCTCAAATCACGCACAGAGTGGTACAGGTTTTGCTCAAGAATATCCCTGTATTTAGCACCATCCATCTTTCCCTCAACTCTGACCAGTTTCCCAGTCCTGGCTGCTGAAAAACATCCCCACAGCATGATGCTGCCACCACCATGTTTCACTGTGGGGATGGTGTTCTTTGGGTGATGTGGTGTGTTGGGTTTGCGCCAGACATAGCGTTTTCTTTGATGGCCGAAAAGTTCAATTTTAGTCTCATCAGACCAGAGCACCTTCCTCCATACATTTTGGGAGTCTCCCACATGCCTTTTCGCAAACTCCAAACGTGCCATTTAGTTTTTTGCTGAAAGTAATGGCTTTCTTCTGGCCACTCTGCCATAAAGCCCAACTCTATGGAGCGTACGGCTTATTATCGTCCTATGTACAGATACTCCAGTCTCTGCTGTGGAACTCTGCAGCTCCTCCAGGGTTACCTTAGGTCGCTGTGCTGCCTCTCTGATTAATGCCCTCCTTGCCCGGTCTGTGAGTTTTGGTGGGCGGCCGTCTCTTGGCAGGTTTGCTGTTGTGCCATGTTCTTTCCATTTGGTTATGATAGATTTGATGGTGCTCCTGGGGATCATCAAAGATTTGGATATTTTTTTATAACCTAACCCTGACTTGTACTTCTCAACAACATTGTCCCTTACTTGTTTGGATTGCTCCTTGGTCTTCATGGCAGTGTTTGGTTAGTGGTGCCTCTTGCTTAGGTGTTGCAGCCTCTGGGGCCTTTCAAAAAAGGTGTATATGTAATGACAGATCATGTGACACATAGAATGCACACAGGTGGACATCATTTCACTAATTATGTGACTTCTGAAGGTAATTGGTTGCACCGGAGCTTTTTATGGGCTTCATAACAAAGGGGGTGAATACATACGCACATGCCAATTTTCAGTTTTTATTTCTAAAAAATAGTTTTATGTATATATTTTTCTCATTTCACTTCACCAACTTAGACTATTGTGTTCTGATCCATCACATACAATTCAGATTTAAAAAAAGCATTGAACTATAGGCTGTAATAGGTAAAAAGCCAAGGGGGGTAAATACTTTTGCAAGGCACTGTACAAAATTGTACGTATACACACACACACACACACACACACACACACACACAGCCAGTTTGAGACTCAGATACATCACTTGAACGCCCAAAATCTGTGGTTACAAATGCATGCCAGCTGTTTTGTTATTCATGAATGCAGATATCAGAATGTATTTATTAAGATAAATCCATCCTGCAGTGTCCATGGAAATAACTGGTTTATCTGGCTGAGAAAGCAAGCGAATGGCCTGTTGTTTGTGGATCAGGTGTCACTGATTGGATAGGAGGAGTAAGAATACTACTTAGGTCATAACAGGCAGTCAATGGGCCCAACACCAGACAAGTTTGAAATGCTGGGCAGAGATTCAGAGGTCTGGAATGAGGCTATCAACCATTTCCTTCACTACTTGTTTCATAAGTCTATCATAGAACTAAAATTGGGTTTCAGTCTTTGTCAAACATACTGTTTAATAGGGGTGGGAATCGATTGGCACCTCACGGTTCGAATCCGATTCAACGGTTAGATTCTAAACCGATTATCGATCCATCTCGATGCATCAAATTCTTTATGTAAATTTCCATGCGTGATTTTTTAAAATATACATATAAATCTGAGTTTGCTACTCAGTTTACTGATCACTTCCTAGACAAAGCAGTTAGACAAAGCTTAGATTTTGACATATACAGTATTTGTCACACACAAGTTTTAATGAAATGTTTTGTCTACTGAGGTATTTGTTTTGTAGTCATTCCATGCTTAAGCCATGTCAGAGGCTCAGTCATGTTTAAAGGTGGATAATCGGCTTCTTAGAACATGAAACATGAGGTGGTCAGATGTAATGTGATAAAGTAGATGAACAGCCTATATGTGTTTTTCCTAATTATTTTATGTATGTCTTATCAAATCATGTGTGTATATATATACAAAAATAAATTTGTATGGCCATTTTTGTGTGTTTTTTTTTCTGCACTCTTGCCTAAACTCTAAGTTGTTTATTTATGTGTATTTATTATCCCATCCTCTTTCAGTCACTCTGTTTTTTGATTTGTAGTTGTCTGAAGATAAAAATCAACACATTTTTTTTTTTTTAAATCGATTATTAACTTATCAGAATTGATAATCAAATCATTCTAGAGAGAATCGTGATGCATCTAAGAATCAATTATTTTTCCCACCCCTACTGTTTAACCACAAGAATAACAATGATTTGAAAGTGAGTTGTTTTTTTGTGAGGAGAACTGACATAATACTGTTGTAACACATGTTGTGTTGTAGGTGGAAAACAAGTAGGTTCAGGCAAGTCTGCGCTGAGCACGCGACACATTACACATGCACATGAGTTCACACGGTGACGTTCAAGCAGCTCAGCAGTGGTGTGACGGCATCATTGGTGCAAGAGTTATTAGTTAGCTCATATTTACTCATTGGCTGGACCTAACCTACTGGAAACACACTAAGCTGGAATCAATGCAAACAGAAAAACAGCAACCGTAATCTTGCAACATGTGAATATTTTTTAGGTTTAGGTTTCATCCTCAAACCTGCGCAAATTCTAATTTTACAAATATGTTTGCTGATGTTTTACACAAATAAAACAATACATTTTCAGCACTTTCAGTTTTAATTGCCAAGAAGAACTGCATCCCCATCTCACTTGAATGACAAGTAATTAATTGTGAGAGAGCAACCAGTTGGCCAATCAATGCAAAGTGCAATAATTTGCTCACACACTCAGCAAAGCAGCCCTGAGCTTTTTTAGTATCCTCCTGCTACATGCTGCAAAAACACTTTAGTTTTTCTAGTGGTCATAAAAATGTCATTGTGCCTCTTTAATTATAAATGTACATTATTTATGGAAATGCACAAAGTGGAAATACAAATGAAGTAATGTGTTCTCTAATGTGCATTCGTTGCTTTTTTATTTAGGCTTCTTAAAAAAATATATACTTTTATCAAACAGGTTGCTCTCTCAAAATGTCAGTAAACGTTTATATTTTTAATTCAGAGTGGCTGAACAAACAACAGATAAGTGTGTAATAAATCCTTACCTTACTGTCCTCTAGTCTACTTAACACCACACAGCTTCCCAGAAACCTCTGAACTAACACACGGATGACTACGCCACTGGCAATAAGCCTGCAAAAGCCCTTCTGAAGGATGCCCCTATGTCTGTCTGTGTATGTGTGTGTGTGTGTGTGTGTGTGTGTGTGTGTGTGTGTGTGTGTGTGAACCATTGCTGAGGAATAGAGAATCTAATTAACCCTGAGTAATTCAATCATACTCAAGGTACACACGGTCATACACACACATACACACACACGCACACGCACATACCTGGAACCTGCGGTATCTCCAGACGGTTCCTGTTTTTTTTCTCCCTATTTCTGTTTTTATTACCTTGTTTACCTCTCTGAATACACACTCGGAACACGGTCAAAAACCAGCCTACAACACCCTGATATCAACTCTGATTTTCCCCAAAGAGTTTATTAATCTGATACATTGACGCTCACAGACACAAACAAGTAAACTGTACTAAATCGGCTCTAAGCCACACACTACTCAGAGTACCACAATCACATGCTTTCATTTCATTGATGTTCTGGAAAAAGAACTTTGATGGATTGGTTGTTAGTTGACAAGAGGATTCACCTGCAGGTGTCCAGTATTGAACTTGCTACATCCAATGCTAAATGTTATATGCAGACAGCATGAAACAAATCACAATGCAACACTTACACACATAGAAGCACAAACTGCCTCCAATCTTGGGATCAAAATGCCCTTTTGCTGAGAATTTCATTTCTTGCTTTAACCTTAAATAATGTCATTGCTGCCCTCAGTCTGGCATTTTCAATCTCAGCTCTAAGCCATTACAAATTGATAGCTTCTATTTCTGTTTGTCTCAGTGGACACCCCATAGAATGATCACACACATCAACATCACCTGATACCATGTGAACTTTCGTCAACATCATCAGCATCTAACCGTCTCTGTCAACACACATTGCCTCAATGCAGCATTATGGGATTACCAGGAAGACAAAGAGACACGGAGGTAGGGAGAAAACAAGACAATATGAAGAGAAGGAGAGGAAACAGATATATGACTGTTACTGAGTTTAGATGTATCGCAGAAAGACATGTGATACAGTGGAATAAAGAATAAAGGCAACAGTTTATCAATGAGAGGAAACGCTGAAAACAAAGACTGTGTTGCAGCTAAGATATAAGTGAGTCCTGAAGAGTAGGAGATCATCTTCTGCTTTAAGACCACAGCTAGTGTGCTAGTGTTGAGAAGTCAGAGCTGCAGTCGCGATCACCTTTTCTAAGTCTCAAAAAACAAATCCAGCGATACAGCAAAAGTACCACAGCAAGAGAACAAAAGCTGTTGATATTAAACCACAGATGTTTCCACATCACTAATCATTTCTTACACTGTGAGAGTCATTAGACCAAAGATAGTGTCGCAGCCAACTTGTTAATGCTGCATCACTGGTCATCACAGGGATAACCGTGTCACCAGATCATCTGTCTTCTTCAGTCCAATATTACCTTTAGCATAATTCCCCAAAACACTTCCTGCACCAAAGGCATTGTTAAGGGTTAAACTGTTATCCATGCCAGGGTGTTATAAGAGGCAGGATGTTAACAAGTAAATCAGTTCAGGTCTGTCTCTCCCAAACTCCCGCTCAGCTGTACTCACATGCTGCTGGTAGACAGGCAGGCTCAACAACGTCCGCACGATGTGATGCCAGTACGGTGGCTTTCGGATAAGTGTTTGTGCGTGTGAGAGTGGGGTTTTGCTGCTTAGAGTCCCGGTATGTGAATGAGAGCAAAAAAATGTGTGTGTGTGAAACAGAGATATGTGTGTGTGTGTGTGTGTGTGTGTGTGTGTGTGTGTGTGTGTGTGAGTGTGAGTGTGAGTGAGAGAGAGAGAGAGAGAGAGAGAGAGAGAGAGAGAGAGAGAGAGAGAGAGAGAGAGAGAGATGATGGAGAAGATCTAACGCCAGCTCCACATCGGATCCAACATGTGAGCGAGCCAGAGCAGAAAGATGTGAATGTGTGTGTGAAAAGAAGTGTGTGTAGGTATGCAGTAGTTGTGTGGCACAGAGAGAATAATGTGTGTGTGTGTGTGTGTGTGTGTATTTGTGTGTGTTAAAATCAGTCCAGTGTTGCTCAGCTGCCACAGAAACAACAGATGCTAACTCTTTCTCTCTACTACACTCCTCTCTTTCTCTCGTTCGCTGGTGCGTTCTTTTGCTCCTCCCCCTCTTTGACAGCAGCTTGCTGTAGGGCGGAGACACACACATGCACGCGCACACACATACACTCACCAACAGACACACACACACACACACAGACACACACACACACACACACGCACACACACACTGTTTCCTCAGGTCACTCATGCAGGAAGCTGAGTCGATGCCAGGCTCTCCTGCCCTACTTTGGCCCAGGGAATCAATCTGCATGCCACACACACAGGCTAAAGCTTGACCAAGCATTTCAAATATTTATTTTTGGGAGGCTTAATTAAAACCTCAATTCAAATTCCTTAAATGGATTTTCCAATCATTGTATATGTAAACAGCAAAAAAAGGGACTATCATCTGCCTTCATTTAAGCATTTAAACTCTTTCTGCTCGGCATGATTTATGTCTGTCTCCATCTGTCACTCATCCTCTCTCTATCTCCACTTTTCTGTCTCTATTTAAAGACTAATTTTCTCCCTTTTCTTTTTTTTTTAACTTTTTTATCAAGTCAAAGTCTGCAGGTTATGCTATAGGCTTCCATAGTTCCTTCAATCAAAGACACATTTCTATCTCTGCCTCTTTCTCTGGACATCAAACTCCCCGGGATTGATACAGTATCACACATCGAAATCACCACACATGAAGTTTCACGTGATCAGCATCTAACTGATCCCTGTCAACACATATCACCTCAATGAAGCATTATCAGATTAAGGAGCAAGAGAGAGATGGAGAGAGGAGAGAGAGAGAGAGAGAGAGAGAGAGAGAGAGAGAGAGAGAGAGACAGACAGACAAGATAAGCCATACTGGAGAGAGACACAGAAAAGGGAGAAGAGGGGAGGAGAAGAAGAGAATATAGAGAGTAAAAGGTGGGGGAGGGGTGATGACAGAGACTAATGGCTCTGGGGCTTATATTCCCTCTTTCCTTCATTATCTTCTCCTCTCCTCCTCTCCTCCTCTCCTCTCCTCTCCTCCTCTCCTCTCCTCTCCTCTCCTCTCCTCTCCTCTCCTCTCCCCTCCTCTCCTCTCCTCTCCCTAGAGTAGCATTGTTCCTCCATTCAGCAGCTGGCAGAGACCTTTTCTGCATTGTGCAGCTTCAGTGCTATCTCATCTTTAGGGTTGTGTGCATTGCACCAATATTTTGCTTTTGGATCACCTTTTCTAATATTGAATCAGAGCTATATTTGTAGAAGCATGTATGGACTGTAGATAACCCATACTATTGCCCATTCTTTACTTCCCTGCAGGAAGGACAATGGCTTTTATGTCCTATTTCATGTCATTGCTGCTTTAATATATTTTTTTTACTTTGTATTGCTTATGTTACATTTAAAAGTACCCTGTGGAGTTTTTGACCACTGGTAGCACTATGGAGCAATGTTTTCATGAGTGTGCCCCCATCTGGTATGTATCATGCACATGATACCTGCAGCTGAGTTCACGCAATTCCACCGATGGACAGTTGGAGGTGGTAATGTGCAGAGAAGGTATGTAGCCATGTGTCAGTAAAGATAGGGAAGAAGAAGAATGTAAGCCGGCGAACACATCTGTAAACAATTTCAAAATATTCAAAGCATCGGGTTTGCAGATATTTTATGAACAAGGAAACGTGTCAGGCCTCATGGATACACACATTGTGTTTTTGTTGAGTAACACTAACTTTGTTTACAAGAAAATGCCACAGCACACCTTTAAATTTAACTCAGTATTCTTTCGTTTTATTTCTTCAATTTTCCTGCGTGAATACTATTACTGTTGCAAAAATTGTATTCCTCCAAGGGGGTAATACAGTTTCATTATCTACATTTACAACACATTATGTGCGCTACACATTTTACACAAGTTTTTAATCATTTAGTGGATGTACATGACTAGACGTATTAAAAGAAGCATGCAAGTCATCAAAATCCTCTTGTGAGATGTCCCTCTTGTGTTTTTACACATATACCCCTTATGTCTGATCAGTTGAATAAAAAAGATCCTCCACTTGGTAGTTAACGTGTACAAGAATCGATGTGGCTCTAAAAATAGCATTGCTGGAGGAGGCTCATCTATAATTGATATGATACAGTACAGTAATCTATATTGGTATTGATTACGGGATCAGATTGCAGAGGAGATGAGAGAAGATACAAAATTACCGGAAAAGGGAAAATAAAGAAGAGAGAAATGTCCTGAATTCAAGTTTAAATGTAAAAAAAAAAAACAGCTAATGAATGCCTTAGACAGTGAAGCGGCAGAACGTTGGAAATCTGTCACCTTCCTTTTACAAGTGACGCCTCCAATCCCCCAAATCACACTGTGTGGGTGGTGAGTCAGACCATTACCACAGACACCAGTAACACTATAGGGAGGAGGCGCTGACAGGTGGAAAGGAAGGAAAGGGACGAAGGAGAGGAAGGAAATTGAGCACAAAAGAAAGAACAGAGCAATACATAAAGTGATGTTGGAAAAGAAAGGAAAGCAGCCTACTGCATGTTCTACTGTAATGTAATTCAGCAGATAATATTCCCACAACTTTGTGTCTGAAAGCTCAGAGATAGAAGTTTCTGTTAATCTTCTACTTAACAACTAGTGCACGACACAGACACACACACACACACACACACACACACACACACACACAAAGTGTAATAAGCAGGCTAACAGAAGTGAAGATAATCCTCTGCATCACCTCAGTATTACTGCTGACAGACACCGCCTCTGTGTGTGTTGTGTGTGTACAGTATGTGACAGTGTGTCTGTGACGGTGGTGTGTAATCCTGGTGACTAATACTGCTGTCAACCTGCAGGCATTACGAGTCCCACATTGGGAAACTTATGGCACGGGAGGAGATAATGTTTAAAAGTCAATACTGCGACATTTTGGTTTTTTAACATCCAGTTTTATTTACTGATCATCTGTATTGGGTACTTGGGAATTGAAGCTGCAACACTTAGCTAAGCTACAAGGCAGCCTGAGTGGCATTTGTTTAGGATTCGCTGTTATTGGTGATACATTGATAGTGTTTTTAATAATTTGGTATTAACATATCCTTTTGATGCTTTATTCTTCTATATACTGCATGTCTAATTTTCTTTAGTTATACATGTTTTTATGTCGGAAAAAAAAGCTTTGTTGTTTTAAAGTGACACTGCAACTTTTGAAAGAGGAATAACACAATCTTCCTTTTACAAATGAACATTTTAGTTCATTAGCAAAAAACACACCTGTGCTCAATTCAATACACTCAGAGGTTTTGCTGCTACAACTTCACTGGCTCTGGTACAACCAGTAACATTAGCTTATTGTGGCTAATGTTCGCTAACTTTAGATAGCTAGATATTCGTGTGACACTGACATTTCACTGTTACGTACTGTGCATTTTAGCTCTGTCAGGTCACCTAATGATTATGTCGTTAAAGCATCTGGCCAGGATGTGGGAAATGAAAGGATATTCATTGTGCCGTTATCCTGTAATTATATCTCTCGCTTTAAACAAGCGACTCTACCTATTTTACATATCAAAGGCTGTTTACAGGTGATGGGGATTAACGTTACTAACGTTACTGCATATGTAAAAAAAAAAAAAAAAAAGTTTATAGTATAGCCTTTTGTGAATCCAGGGGGAGCTGAGCTAAATCTGATAAATTGCCTCACTTGAGTCTGGAGGTTTGGAGCAAGAAATATGTGAGCTTACCAGAACTCTGTAGCCTGCTCCATCTCTGCCTAAGGCTAGCTGCTCAGGGCTACATTAGCCACTATTAGCATAACACTCCCTTTGGGGTCCAAGTCCTTTGGCGAAGTGTCAGTGTTTGGGTTGTATTGTGGGTAATATAGGCACCAGGATTTGACAAGGAAGAAGAATGCGTGAAACATAATGACAAAATCTCGGGTTCTACTACATTAATTTTGATCCTTTTTTTAGTTTGAGAAGAATACTAAATCAGTGAAGGACTCTTTTAAGTATGTTGTGCTAATGTTTGAAAGGTTCCTTGTCCAGTCATGTGTTTTACTACCTTAATAACCAAATAACTAATGCTCCTTGTTTGATAAGTGTTAAATAAACGAAACATGTTGATAAAGGGTAACGTTAAAGTTACAAACGCTGTGATCTCCACATTTTGGGTTCAGAGCTAGTGTGCAAAACTTTATCATGCATGTCGTTATCTTTCTTGATAACGTAACACTATTTGTAAGTGAGGTGGCTGCAAAAATGAGGACAGATTTTCATAAACTGGATTATTTTGATGAGTGGAAATTTGGACAATGATTTACTACAGTTTGAGAATAGGATTCATTTTCTCCATTCACATCTCCTTACCCAAATGCTGCTCACATTTTAAAGCCTCTGTAAGTACATTACAAACACTGAATGCACTGGAATCACAGGCTCAAATACTATAGATGATATAAAAGAAAATAAGTCTGTTTTTCATTAATTGGCTAATTGGAAAATTAAATCTGTTAATCTAATGTGCTCATAAATTGCTCCTAATTCATTAAAATGCATTTTAAGTGAAGTTTATTCTTATTCATATGAATTTGTGGACAAACACATTTTGGAGCCACAGGGCTGATATACAAAATTGGCCTAAAATAGCCTGAAACGTGATGGGGTATGTTGGCAGTACCAATGCAGTATGACAAACACTCTCCATCTGCTGTACTTCAAATAAACACAGATCTATATCTGCTGCGTCAGCTAAAATCAACTGTCTCTGCCCAAGCACGCACGCACACACACACACACACACACACACACACACACACACACACACACACACACACACACACAGGAGCAGTTCAGTACTGTGCCGAGCTGTGTTGTGTTTGGGTACACCGGGTTCCATATTTAATATAAATAACAGGAGGAGACCTGCACACATGCCGAGAAAGACACTTTTCCTCTCCTGGTGGAGGTCATTATGAGTTCCTCTCTCATTGGCAGGAAGTGTGTGTGTGAAACAGAGGGAGCACTGCATGTCACCACATGCTATCGGCATGGGAACGGGACAAACATGGACCTCAGATTGACACACACACACACACACACACACACACACACACACCCATAGTGCTGACCAAAGCCCAGCATGGACAGAAGGTTTGATATAGAGTTCATTCAACAGTGACTAATGAGAGTCACGACACACACAGACACACGCACAAACAATCTTAGACTAACCTATCCATTTTGAAGGCCAGCAGTTTAGCTTAACATCATTCAATTCCAAAGTACATCTAGGTTCTTTACGTTTGAGCAGGGAAAATATATAGCACCAAACAGAAATAGAGCTGGGCCAAGCCAAACCAAAAGAACATCAAACCATTTTCACATTTTGAATAATCGAGCACCTGCAGGATACAAAAAATAAAGTTTTTTAGTTTTTTTTACTTTTTAAATGAACAGAAAAAATTCATAATTTTTGGCATAAGTGAAAATAAATCTTTGAAAAGCTTGCTCCTTTGCGGAGGCTTCCAATGGTGTTACGGATTTGTGGAAATAAAGTGCCAAACATTTTAAATTTGTTTCAGTAGCTTCTCTGCTATTGTTATATATAGTTTAGTATGTTCAAAACAAGCCTTGCTTCACCAATACTTAGTTAATATGTTACTTGTGACAGAACTTTTCGGAAGATACTAAACATAAGAGCAGAGAAATGAATTACACTTCAGGAGTGGATAATTAGGGGTAGGGTTGTCTTCTTTGATTTTTTTTTCTTTGTCTACTCTACAGCCAATCAAATCTTTGCATAAAGTAGTGTTAGCATTCTATCGTGAGGCAGATCAGTTTTCCTACTAAAGTCTCCTCCTGCAGGTCTTCTCCTGCACTTTGTTAAACGAGCATCAAAACAAGTGCACTGCTAACCTCAGTTTGCAGGCAATATAGCCAATTAGCTGCTCAGCTGCAGCACATTTAACAGCATGTCGGGGTGGTCCTTACTCTTCAAAATCACTAACAACATGCTGTCTACCCATGACATGTAGACTACAGCAAGTTTATTAACATGGTCTCTTGTTTTCCTGGCAGAGGTCAGCCTACTAGCTACTGTCAATCAAACACAGACACTCCACTCATGTCAGCTGAAATGAAAAAAACTTTCTACTTTTTAATAGACACATTTATAAAACATGCTGACTGAAAAAGGGATGGCTAAATGTGATTTCAGTTGGACAGCTTTGAAGCCTCCATGCGGTAAATTTGGGATACTCAAAGATTGGAAATTTTGGACATTCTGGTTAAAGGTGCGCTCACCTTTGCTCACGCAGCGAGGGGCCGGAGGAGAGGGAAACGGGCCGGTGCGCTTGTGCGTCTCCGCCAGCGAGGATTACGCACACCGTTCCTGGGAATATTCCTCTCTAACGTGCGCTCACTGCCCAACAAACTGGAGGAATTACAACTGCTGTTGGTGAGAAACCGGGACTTTTCTTCATCTGCCTTTTTGTGCTTCACGGAGACATGGCTCTGTGGATTAATACCGGACTCTGCGCTGCAGCTGGCAGGCTTCCAGCTTTTCAGAGCGGACAGAGACACGGATCTCTCCGGCAAAACTAAAGGTGGAGGAATCTGTTTTTACATCAACAGCGGCTGGTGCAATGACGTGACAGTGATCCAGCAGCATTGATCTCCTGACCAGGAATATTTCATCATAAACTGTAAGCCTTTTTATTCACCCCGTGAGTTCCATTCAGTCATTGTGGTCGGTGTTTACATCTCACCACAAGCCAACGTGCAGGACGCACAGCGCATGCTCGCCGACCAGATACTGTGTGTGGAGCGGACCAACCTGGACTCCCTAGTTATTGTCCTTGGAGACTTTAGGAGTGGGGACAAAGACAGATTTAAAGAGTCGAAGTACAAGTTTAGCAAGGCGGTGAAGGAGGCTAAACGACGGTACTCTGAGAAGCTCCAACGGCAGTTTTCAGCTAACGACTCTGCGACTGTCTGGAAAGGACTTAGGCAGATCACCACCTATAAGCAGATCACCACCTATAAGCCTAAAACCCCCCACTCCTTCAATGACCGACACCTACTGTCGATTTGAAAAGACAAAAGGACAGTCCTGACACCATCCCCCACGACACCTACCTACAGCTACAGCCACTGTGCTTCACCTCCACCTCCCCCACCTCAGCAGGGTCCTGGGCCTCCCCACCAATGCCCTCCATAAAGGTCCCCCCCTCCACCCCCCCACCCACCTCAGTGACGACTCTCACCATCCATGAGAGGGACGTCAACAGACTCTTTATGAGACAGAACCCCAGGAAAGCCGCTGGACCGGATGCTGTCTCCCCATCCAGCCTGAAGCACTGCGCTGATCAGCTGTCTCCAGTGTTCACAGACATTTTCAACACCTCACTGGAGACATGCCACGTGCCAGCCTGCTTCAAGACCTCAACCATAATCCCTGTCCCCAAGAAGCCAAGGACCACAGGACTTAATGACTTCAGACCCGTCGCCTTGTGCTTTCACACCTCAAAGACATCACTGACCCCCTCCTGGACGCCCTGCAGTTTGCCTACAGAGCCAATAGGTCTGTAGACTATGCAGTCAACCTGGCCCTCCACTACATCCTCCGGCACCTGGACTCCGCAGGAACCTACGCCAGGATCCTGTTTGTGGACTTCAGCTCTGCCTTTAACACCATCATCCCCGCTCTGCTCCAGGAGAAACTCTCCCAGTGAGGCATGCCTGACTCCACCTGCAGGTAGATCACTGACTTCCTGTCTAACAGGAAGCAGCATGTGAAGCTGGGGAAACACGTCTCCGACTCACAGACCATCAGCACCGGATCGCCCCAGGGCTGTGTTCTTTCCCCCCTGCTCTTCTCCCTGTACACCAACAGCTGCACCTCCAGCCACCAGTCTGTCAAGCTTCTGAAGTTTGCGGACGACACCTCCCTCATCGGACTCATCTCTGATGGTGACGAGTCCGCCTACAGTTGGGAGGCTGACCACCTGGTGACCTGGTGCAAGCAAAACAATCTAGAGCTCAATGATCTAAAGACAGTGGAGATGGTTGTGGACTTCAGGAAGAACCCAGCCCCACCTGCCCCCATCACCCTCTGTGGCTCCACAACTGACACTGTGGAGTCTTTCTGCTTCCTGGGAACTACCATCTCCCAGGACCTCAAATGGGAGCTGAACATCAGCTCCCTCGTGAAGAAAGCACAACAGAGGATGTACTTCCTGCGGCAGCTGAAGAAATTCAACCTGCCAAAGACAATGACGGTGCACTTCTACACAGCCATCATTGAGTCCATCCTCACATCCTCCATCACCATCTGGTACGCTGCTAGCACTGCCAAGGACAAGGGCAGACTGCAGCGTGTCATTCGGTCTGCAGAGGTGATTGGCTGCAATCTGCCGCCGCTCCAGGACCTATACGCCACCAGGACTCTGAAGCGTGCTGGAAAGATTGTGGCCGACCCCTCCCACCCTGGACACAAATTCTTTGAGACACTCCCCTCTGGCAGGAGGCTGAGGTCCATCAGGACCAAAACCTCACGTCACATGAACAGCTTTTTCCCCTCCGCCACTAGCCTTATTAACAAGGCCCGGAAACCACCCTGACACATTGTTTATACCTATACTTATATTGTTTAATATTCCATCTAAAGAATGTGTGACGTGCACCAACAACACCAAAACAAATTCCTTGTATGTGTTAAAAAACATACTTGGCATTAAAACCCTTTCTGATTTCTGGTGAAGTATTCCTTTAAAATCTTAGGGCGCTGTCCATGGTGCTGATCCTACTTAACCCGGACACCAACAAAATCCTGTGAAATGCGCCGCTGTTCTTGCTGGTATTTCTGCCCAAGGAGTAACCAGGTACGACCAATCACCAGGCAAACAACATATGACCATAATCCAGCTGTGTGCACCCAACGTTCATAAGTCACTGCATGTGCACCCAACGTTTCTAAGTCACTGCACTTATGAACTCTCTACAGACCGCTTAGGTTTGAGAATCCCCGCTCGAGAGACAACGGTCTCTCTGCAGTGAATTTAAGCAGAGCTATAGCTAGAGCAAGAGCTTTCATGAACAGGTTGCAGCTATTTAATGAAGCAGAATATTAAATGTCACAGATTATAATTGAAAATCAAAGGAACTACTGTTTAATTGCTTGTTTAATTGCTTAAATGAGGGATTTCCTTGCTTGTTTGATCTAAGCACCTTTAGCGTGTGGTATTTCCTTCTTGTTGCAATATCAATTTACCCTACATCATGATAGAGAAAATAAACTTAATTGAGGATCTTTATTTAAACATTTGTCTTTTGAAATTAGAATGCATAATCCATATATCATGCTTGTACGACCTTTTGGAATTACATGCGTCAGTTTCAGCATGATGTATGATTATATCCCTACTTTATGCTGTTTCCATGAGATTTGAATACATTTGCATACGCTAGCTGCTGGAGAACTTCATTATGTCCTGACAGTGCCTTCCACATCTTAATGACTCTTACCCCTTTCTGGGAGTTTCACATCCATTTGCATCCATAGCCGGGCTGGGAAGACCAATCTCCATATGCATTTACCTCAACTCTAATTACTCTGCATTGTGTCTAGGTTATTTTCTGCCTTAAACTCCTCCACTAGACTGGGTAAACCCAGCCCTATCTGCCGGTGATTTGATTTCGCCCTGCAGCTCAGGCTGGAAACCTGTACGTTTATCTATCCTGCTTCCGTTATAATTTTGTGGTAACCAATAACAAACTGGCTTATCCACCTGGCGCGCTATTGGCGGGTTTAACACGATGACGATAGAGAAGCGACCAAGCAGCTTTTTGTTTACATTCAACATAGCGGCCACCGAAGCGAAGCAACCCGTTGATGCCACTGTCGCTGCTACGTCACCCGGATCGTTGGTCTGATTGGTTGAAGGACTATCCAATTGCGTACAGACTCATTTGAATGCCTGTTGATCACGCCTCTTGTGCAGTAGAAAATACAGAGCAGACTCCTGCTTGGTCTGGTGATAGCCAGACTACTCCTCCACTGCTTTCTTCCAAATGTTCTAGTTCTCCCCAGTAAAATAACGGTGCTGACACTTTGAGAGTACGTGCTCGTACTCACATTTTTTCAGTTGCCTCCTCCGATGCTCCAGATTCAAACTGTTGACTCAATTCATTTATCATAGAATACCTGCTGTCTTTTTCATGCTCTTCAAACTCTTCACTCTCATGGTCATTTAAGTACCAAACCTGATAAATCATCAACAAACTGTTTCATAAGTGTTTGAAGGCTTTATACATACACTTGACCAATTGACTGACTTCCCTCTTCTCCTCTCACTATTCTTCAGCACAGAGCCTTGTCCTGACCTGACGAAATAAAACCTGAATACTAGTGGGTCCACTTTTGAATCACGCCATTGTTTTAGATTAACCTTTAAACTTGTTACTCATCAACAACAGGCATCTCAAGATAAATAATCCATACAGTATATACAGGGAATGTGCAGGATATTCAAAATGTGATAGACTATGCTACCCAGAATTAAAATTAACACAATTAATAAGACATAAAACATAACATCTAATTATTGAACATATGTAGGTGTATTAAATAATTTGTATAGGGCTGAGAACTAAATTCATTTTATGAGTTAAAAATACATTTCCTCTGAGGTGTTTTTCAGGACCTGCAATCCTGTGTATTATACACCTTTAAGAACAGCTCTTTGACTGAATAATACATGGCTGATACCAAAAGGAGACCAGTGGACCTGATGTTGTGTAACTGTGTGTATTTGTCTCTGTGTTACACTCAGGCCCCCGACCATGACAGCATCCCATTAGCTGAGCCAGTCAGCAGTTATAACCTGGTTTCCTGGGTTACAGCCTTCCCAGTCACTCCCAGTAGACAAACCTCACCTCACTCTGTCGCTCAGTGTGTGTGTGTGTGTGTGTGTGTGTGTGTGTGTGTGTGTGTGTGTGTGTGTGTGAATTTCAGTATATAAAATCATGAGAAAATGTTCCCTTTAATTACTATTTAGCAGCTATTACTATTACTGAAGAGTAAACCATAACATAACATAATAAGAAGAGTTCCAATAACTAATAAAACACAATATCATACCTTGTGTATATCATTTTCATATCTTCTTTATCTGATAGCTGTTTCAAATCTAAAATGCCATTTATGTTGGCTTTATTAATTATTTTCTACACCCACAAAAAGTGCATTTTGTTTTTGTCTTTTAAACATAAAACACCTTTTATTAACTTTTGGGCATTCCTGCAGTAACTGTATGAGGCAGAAGAACCAGATTCCATTTATAATTTTGTATATGTGAATCTGTACATGAGATTAGAGTACTGGGTTTATCTGAGTACTCACCCTCAGGTCTGTACTGCGCTACTATGGTAACAGTCTGTCCTGCGTTCTTCAGAGCTGCTGCCGCCTGCTCATGTGTTGCACTGGACAAGTCCACACCGTTCACCTACACACACACGCACACATGCACGCACGCACACACACACACACACACACACACACACACACACACATTAGAGCCCATGCCTTGGATCAGAAAATAATAAATGTATAGCGAAATGACACCATTAAGAACACTGTACATCTTGGTGGGTCAATAACTCACAGGTGTCATGTGTATGTTTAAATGGGTATGTGTGCACTTTGTGAAGGCTTATTTAATGCATGAAATCATTCCATGTCAGACCTTTATCATAACACAGTGACAGTCATTGTGCAGTGATTATCAGTGCCTCTGCAGTCTGAGGAGTAAATCCTGTTTGAATCCTGTCTGAAGATAATTAAAGCAATATTTTACTTTAGTGGAACACAAAACACAGCGTTAACACACACATCCCCCATCAGCCAATAGTGGCGACTGGTAATGTGCAGAGAAAACAATTTCAGTTACGTGAAATGTCTCTTTAAATTCAGATAGGTGAAAATCACAACAAATTCAAAATATTCAGCTTCAGCGGAATGTTCCCAGTCACTCAGAGTCGTGACACCACATCAGTGATGTACAGAGAAAACAGAGTTTCTAGAGAAAAATAAACAGACAGGATGACTCCCTTGATAACCCTATATAACCCATACAGCAATAATGGTAGCAGTTTGAGTTATTAATCATAGCTATGGTCACAGTGCTTGTCTTATATATGTGTGTGTATTGTTTGTGGTAGGTTTTAGCTCATACCGACAGGATGCGGTCTCCCTTTTGTAGCTCCCCACAGAGATCAGCTGGACCTCCAGCGAGAATAAAGGAGATGAAGATTCCCTCTCCATCCTCCCCTCCAACAATGTTAAAACCGAGACCTGTGGACCCCCGCTGGAGCACCAGCCGCCTGGGTTCCCTGGAAGAAACATAAATTAAACACACACACTGCATTAGGGTAAAAGATGATGGTATCCAACGTTGTAGCACAAATTAGTTCATAATTAGTTTCTTTTTATCTGTTTTGTAGGCATTTTAGTGTAAGATGACATTTAATCAATCAGTTACGACTTAGAAAGCAACTGTTGTTGTTATTTTACTACTCAAAGTTTAGCTAATGTTTAGTTGTGACACCTGTTTAACCACAGTCTAAGAACCAGCGACAAGTGTATGGTAAGAGCAAGACATGATGAGGAATTATATAATTTAGTATTTTACACAACATGACTACAAATGAAAACGTTATTTAACAGTTACTGTAGTGTATACATTCTAATGGTTTCTGCATGTATAATATCTGTGATATAAGCCTGTTGTGTAGTGATAAATGGTCGGTCTCAGTGGGAGGAAAGGGAATTTAAAAATTAGGATCATTCACCATGATGACCAGCAGATGTCAGTATTGCACTGTCTCTGTTTTGCTGGAACGCCACAGTTTGTTACTCTGTCTTACACTTCTGAACTGGGTTTTACCGATAAATGGCTTACTTATTTAGCAAATCAGCATAACTTGAATATCTTTTGACAGTGGGAGTAAACAAGAGCAAATGCAGAAAATCCAAGTCAACACAAAGCAAAATATGCTAATAAATATTTAATACAGAACTGGAATCATGCCCATGTTATTGTGAAGAAACCACTGGACCATCATGTCATCCTCACTTAAAATATTGGATGAAAACAATCATGTAAGTGCAGAAGCAATTCGAGATCCAAGATCAGAGTATTTATAAATAATCCAATAAATAATCCATCCACTGTACATACAGTTTGTGAAATTTGGGTTTGACCACTCTTTAGCTTCGCTGACTGAAATGGTTCTAACCAGGGATGCACAGATCGGAAAACCACTGGATCACTATCCAGACTTAAACACAGTTTTTTGTCAATGTCATAACAATTATGTTTCAACTATTAGTTACATTCATTACGGTGGGCTGACGACTCCCTTTTTAATGTCACAGCAATCCTGGCCTCATGTTACCTTTCATAGAAATGGTCCCAATAACTTCCATGCAGTGTGGTAGAGGATACAGATAATACATTTTGGAAAATGAGAGCACTGGTAATTGGTTTTGACAGATACCCTGAGTTAAGGTACTGGCATCGGTATCATGAGGGAAAAGGTTGAATCAGTGCATCCCTCGTCCTACAGCACAAATTAATAAATGATCACATCTTTCACCTGATATCTCCTGCTTAGAGAAAACTCTAGCTCTTAAATCTGTGCACACTCAGTGGACACCTTTTAAAACCTCAAATATTGGATTTGCATGAGAAACTAATTATAGAGTGAAAGAGGAAGAGATGAAAGAGAGAATAAGGGAGAGCTACAAACACAGAGAAAAAAGGACAGACATCAAAATGACCATTCTGCAGTCGGTCTGTAGCTTATCACTTATCACTGATTGGCCCTGACGGTTATGACTAAAATAAGTCATATTCTGGTAACCACGGTGACGCTAGTTGAGTGACGAGGGCTGTGACAGGCTGTAATCCGTCCATTAAAATGGATTAAAGACAATAGAGTAGCACTGAGAGTGTATCTGCATGTGTGTACATATGTGACCTGAGTTTACATGCCAGACCAAATTCTCACTGCCATCTGCCTTTTCTGCCACACACACACACACACACACACACACACACGCCGCAGCAGCAGGAGCAGCAGAGCGAGCAGGCATGGACAGAGGTTACTCAGTGTATTTTGGGCTCTCTAGGGATGCTTCCCAATCTGTGGTCTCGCATTGCCAGACCTATTTCCACAGCGCTGAGAAGTACCCGATCTGGTGTCGTGGACCTCTTTGAGGCCCACTTAGGACCTCAGAGGGGGACATGGGGGAATCAATAAAGGACATGAGAAAGAATAACATGAACATCTTCTAAACAGCTTGATTAAAACATTTTTAGATAGTTGATATCTAATAATAATTCAGATATCTGCAAAATGTTATAGAAATACATCAATAGTGATGCATTTGGAATTATTTTTGGCTGACACACTTTGCAATAAGAAGTTTAGACATGCATGACATGTTTTAAACTAATGACGTGATACTGACCTAACTTCCTTACATATACATAGCTACTGCATGTAAATCTCTATTAGAGTTGAAAGTCCAGTAGTTAAAATGTTGCCTAAAATTATCAAATGCATTAACCATTGGGCAATCAAACAAAGTTCAATAGGGGACCAATTGCAATATATTGCTAACTTTTCACTGTAAGCCCATATTAGCCCAATTAATATAACATTTTCAAAAACATACTACATGTCATATTTTTATTTTATGTCTGCTTGTTCCACCATCTTTTTTGAAATAAAAAGTAATTGATATTTATATTGAGTGTAATATTCAAACCTGAGACATTTTCTAATGTAACATATTACAGTACGTCTTACAGAAACATTATAAATATGTAGATATGCAAAGCTTTTATACACATTAAGTCCCTATGCATATATGTATTAACCTTACATATTTGGTTATCTTTAGAAAACCCTCAATAGAATTAAAAAAATAATGAAATAATGAATATTTTTTTATTGAACTCACTGTTCAGGGGTTGGATTCTACAGAAAAAGTCTCTAGTAAAAATCAGAGAAACATCTTTGGTTTGCACTGTCCCATAAATGTGTAGGTGTTTGTGTGTGAGGTCCCACCTGTTAATGTCGTCGTCTCCGGTCATGGCCCTGGGCAATGGGGAGTATCTGGGCGTGGTCAATGGGGCGGGGCTTACAGACTGGCTGCCACTCATGTAGGGGCTTATATGGTTGTCTTGATGTGGGGAGTACGCTGGAGGAGCACACACAATTCCTATTTTACCATACTGTCATACATAAAACATAATTTCATTAATGTCTTCTTAAAAGTGTGTACTTTCATGTACTTTAAGTATGAAACATCCTCATCTGATTAAATATAGGGTTTCAATCAATGAACATAGGGTTTCAATCAATCACAGCTCATACTGTATCTTTAGTCAGTCAGTCAAAACTGTTGATGTACTATTTATATGCTCTATAAGATGACAACCAACCAAAAAATCTAGGGCAAAGTATATTAACCACTTCACTGAGAGTAATACATGTGTTTATATTAATGACTTCAGAGTTAGGGAATGTTGAAAAGCCCAAGTCTACACCTTTTCTCCTCACTGCTTTGTTGATGACTTACAACAATATTATTCTGACACAGTTTGGGGTGAGATTTCTGATGTATACATCTGATTCAACATCTGACTGAGCTGCTCCTCATCCACACTGGGGTCTTTACCATCAGCACTAACAACAGCACAGTCATTTGAAAGCAAAGAAAAAAAAAAAAAAAAAACACTCCTCTTTTACTTGCACAACTTCCCCTTTCCTGGTCTTACTTCTTTTTCTAGCACCTATAGCATAGTACAACTCATGAGACACACACACACACACACACACATATATATATCAATGTTTGTTAACGTCTATCAGCTACTGAACATGTTGCCTTAATTTATTGCTTGTAATGATGGTGGTCTGGGAATTCAAGCTTACTGTGCTGTTGTGGTAGTAAGAGTCTCTGCATAAAATCCTAATCCATAATAATAGATGTGTGCTTTCTTATAAACCCACCCATAGCAAAAATAACCACCAACAGCTTTGCTTCTTGCTGTTCTTTATAGTTCAACACCATCTGGCCATAAAATGCTTCAGCCTCTTGGCTGCAATGATGTGTGCTACATTCACTGGTGCACCAGTTCACTGCAAGTTGTGTCTGATGTTGTGAATAAGTTTACACAGTCTGGAAGATGCCAGATCCCTCGAACCCATGTTAGGAAATGAACCATTGTTACATTATGGGCAAGTCTTGTACTTACAGGTGTGTGTATACTTACAATTAGTGACGTCGGGTGGAGGGAAGTTGTCATTGATAAAAAGGGAGGTGTGTTTGGCCACGCGGAGGTAAACAACGTCAGAAGTGGACTTCAGGGCAGCCACTGCGTCCTCATGAGTCACCTCCTCCAAACAGGCGGCGTTCACCTGCAGACACATGAAGACACATTCTGTATTACCATCTACAGGCACATGTGCATAGACACACAGACAACATGCATACACCATTATGTCCATACCAGACTACAGCATAAACATACAGTGTGGTGCTATCATGCAGTTTTGTGGCTGCATAAAATATAATGCTTAAATATAACTTAATGGAGAAGAAGCTTTAATTATGTTGTATTTATTTTTACACAAAAAGGTCTGCTGCTGTGTCAAATCACCTTTAACAGGCTCGGATGTAGAGCAGAATAGTAACAATCTGATACAATCATGCTCTTGTCCACTGTCTGTCTCTATTACACCTAATGCAGTCTTTGAATAGAACATACCCAGTAGGTAATATGTAAGGATTTAATAATGAGGGGCAATGGAACACAAGCCTTGTTTTTGTACAGTTCTCAATTTAAAGTATGAACAAGCAGGAGTCATCCCACATTTGGTAATATTACTGTCGAATAATTACATTTCTGGTTTTATTAAGGGAAAATCATTTCGTATTTGGTGTTTCTAAGGAATACCTATGACATCTCAATTCAATAAAAGCAATTCATAGCATGCCATGCAGTATTTGGTGCTATTGGGAATGTCCATTACCTATATGGGGCTAATTTACCTGAAATACTATTCTAATCTAAAAAGTTGTTCATTCAAACCTCTTCTGTATTGCATTTCATTTGTGATTTTTCTCAGATTAAAAAAAGAAAATTGTGTAAATGTCTTATGACAGATGTCTACATACTATATGACAGATGTCTACATTCTAGACTCTATAACATTTACATGATAATAAGTGCAGAAGATACATAAGGTAACAAAGGGTAATAAAAAGGTGTTTCTTACAGCCACAAGTTTGTCCCCTATCTGTAGCCGTCCGTCTTTGTGTGCAGCCCCTCCCTCGATGACCTTAGTCACGTAGATACTGTTGTCGCCCGGGACATGTTGGTTTCCAACTCCACCTGCTATACTGAATCCTAAACCTGAGAGCAAACATCAACAGGTCATAGTTTTGTATGTAACTTCCTGGTTTCCTGAGGATGTTTCTAATGTTTGATATTTTGATTTGCTGCAGTGCTGCATTTTCTTACCCCTGGGCCCTTTTACTAGTTCTGACATAAAAGCTCCACTGTGGTGTCAGGTTACAGCCTGTTGCTACATAGTCATTACTAAGGACATAACAACGGCAACGTTTTGGAATATTGGATTGTATGAGTTCGACAATCGACTAGTGTGGACTTCACAGGAAATAAACAGAGGTATGGATTAATGCAACTTTTATGCCTTTCTTTCACATCTCCTGCAGTCAGATTCGCTGTGTTCCCTCGGAAGTAATCACTTCACATGGGTAGGCACTTGTAATGACATTTTGAACATGTTTAGAGGCTAAAAATACGTTTAAAACTTGCCCTGTTTAAGCCTGTTGGGTGCTAACTCTAGCAGGAGGATAACACGGTGTAGGCAGCACCAATTGTTTTCGTTTTTCTTGCTACTGACAGCACTCCAAATTTCCAAACAACAGAGCTACGTGTTGAAATCGACCGGAATTCTCCTTTAAGTTGCTCTATTATTCTTTTCTCTCACCTGCTCAATCATATTACTGTATCTTTGCTGTATCTTCCCAGCAGAAATCAGAAAATTGTGCCTCATCATACTTTCGGGCACCAGTTGATGTCTTTTTTTTCTTGTTGCTTTATCATGCAGGCAGTTAGTAGTAGGAGAGGAGAAGCATGTTAACATCCTCAAACAACATCAAAGCTGAAAGTCAGCACTTTTATCGCAAAGTCACTAGTCATGTTTCCATGTAATTGTTAAGCGAATTTTAAGCAAACTTTTAAAATGTTTAAAAAAAAGAAGAAAAAAAGAAAATGCGAATTAGAAGTGTTTCCATAAACTGGTTAAGAGCAAATAAACTAGACTACGCAAAGCGTAGTTTCATCACAAGTTGGGTGTTTGGTGTTTTAAGCCCCCAACGTTGTCTTCCAGGCAGCGCTGCATGGAAGGCACTAGGGTTATGATGAGGGTTAAGGTCGCAGCACTGCCTTGAAGTTGACGGTGGGGGCTTAAAACACCATTGAGCCACAAGTTGACATACGCATGGTTGTAGATTGCAAACCGGCTTGCTAAATCAAAGAGTTTAAAAGCTAAGTTCTTTGGCTAAATGGAGGGAGGTAGCATTGTACAAGTTGGCCACATGTGCAAAATACAGGGTTGTGGCAGAGACATTTGGTGTCAGTAATACAACCGTTCACCGTTGTGTGTACGCGGTGTGCAGAGCCAAACGATTCAAGCTGTTGAAACAATTCGTGAATTTACCCAACGTGGCTGAGGCCCAGGCAATAGCGCACGGCAACTCCACTACGCACCTTGTGTCACAAGTATACGGCGCACTGGATGGAAACCATATCCTGATCCTTCCCCCAGCCGATGGATACGGGGACTATAGTCATTTGAGTTACATGTTCACTACATCACAACTTATTCGCCAAAGCTGTTTCCATCTCACATTTCAATCTCAATCTCAAATTGCAAATTTGAGGAAGTTTTTTTCCGAATTTTGGCGTTTCCATCAATATTTTCTAATGCGATACTTCAAAATGTGCATAAAAACACATTGATGGAAACATGACTATTGTTTCATTTCAAACCCAATTTGCTGGATTTAAGCCAAATCCAGGTTTTTGATATTTACAGACTTTTTAAAGAATTTGTTTTTTTTGGGGCATTCCTGCCTTTATTGGATTGGAAAGCTGAGATATGAAAGGAGAGAGAGAGGGGGGAAGACATGCAGGAAAACCATCACAGGTTGGACTCGAATCCTGGACCTTCCAGGAATAAACCTCTGCACATGTGCGCCCGCTCTACCAACTAAGATAACCAGCCACAATTCTCTGTTTATCTTTGTAGTGTTTTCTCACCTTTGGGTCCTTTGACCAGCTTGATATCCAGGATTCTCTCAGTGACGCTCCTCCTGCGTCGAATACACAGTCGGACCAGACCTCCTGCCTCCTTCAGCGCCTCCACAGCCCCGCTGTGTGTCACGTCCCTGACGTCTGTCTCATTCACCCGGACTATACAGTCATTCACCCTGCACAGCAAAGTCACATACAGTAAGGAGGTCGTTTGACCTGCATAAGGAGTGAAAACTAAATCTGCTCATGCAGTCATATTGTGAGGATCTGGTGACAAAAAGCTGGTCCCAACAAGGTTAATCTTCTGAGGACGAAAGACGCACTGGCGTGTCCAAACAATGTTTGACAAAACTCCTACTCAAAAAGCAATATTACAAGATTTCATTACAGACACTTATTTACTATTTTAATCATATATAACCAAGCACCGAAACAATTTGTACAACACTTCATAAGTTAAGGTTTGTTTTCAAAAGAGATTTGAGGATTTTCAAAAAGCAAACAACGTTTTTAGCTTTTGAGCGCCAAAAGATCTCTTTACACATTGCTCTAGAAAAAATTGGGCACTACCATACGAAAAGCTGAGTTTGTTCTGAACATTTTGATAAGAAACACATGGGGGTCACTTATATGCAAATACCTTTAAAAGGTAAATTTAAGAAGAAATGTGAAAATGTCCTTAGACCTCAGAGGGTTAAACATTTCAATTCTTAAGTTTTGGTTCAGGTTAGAACAACAATGAGGTAATGGTGTGTGTACCTGAGTCGTCCATTTTGGGCGGCAGCCCCTCCAGGTATAATCTTGGTGATGAAGATAGAGGGGTCTTCTCCAATGTGAGGGTTATCAGTCCCCCCTGCGATACTGAACCCCAGACCTGAGTTACCCTACAAATGCACACAAACACAGAGAGTGTTTTAATGGGAAAAAGAAACACCATCTGAACATACATATTGGTACAGAAGCTTTGCTGATCAGAGATACAGTAAATGACAAAGTTACTGTTACTGTCCTGCCATGAAATCTTCATCTCTCCATCCAGACCTACTGATATTTTTACTGATGCTTTTAAGTAATAAATAAACAGTATAATAGAAACGTCACCTAGAAACCCCTCAGTAGTTTATATAAGAAGTAGATTACCACACTGGAATAATTCTTCCAGTTGCCAAAATTACCAAGAAGCATCTATTAAATACTGTACTTATCTAAATGGTAGGCTGCACGATTTGAGGAAAATATGCGATAACGTTGTAGAGTATCGCAATAATAATATTACTTGCGATAAATAAACAGAAATTAAAGTGTGATCAGTTCTACCTTTCTGCTGCTTTCAGCATTCTGCCAAAATACAGCAAATTGCTTATTGAATTTGAAAAACCCCAAAAAAAGTTAAGTAAGTCTAAGTGTCATTCCAGATATGTCGCAGCCTTTAGCTATGTGTTTATTATGCAAGTTGATATTGGGATAACGATTAAATAAAAAATAAATAAATATATATATATATATATATATATATGTATATATAGTGCAGCCCTACTAAATGGCATTGCAAATATCTCCCCAGTGTTACAAAACTAGTTTATCACCTCAACAAACAATATGTAAAGCTCTCTCCAGATATCCCTTATTACCAAATTACACAAAATAGATCGCCTCTATCAATTTAAGACATTACCTGAAGACACCCTTTACTTTGTGCATACTCTTTCATGGTTTGTCAGTGGGTTTAAAGCCAGTGTAATGTCTGCATCTGTGTTTGCGTGTATGTCCATATAGTGTCTTTAAAGCAGATCAGTCAAGCAGACAGAACCAGGTCATTGGAGAATAGAGCGAGTGAGAGTGAGAGAGAGAGAAAGAGAGAGAGAGAGCCTCGGGTGAGAGGAAGGGAAATATAATGAGAGAGAAGGAGGATCAGGAAAAGATAGTAGGGATGGATGTGGAAATAGAGTCAACAGAGCCGGACCGATGGTGGGACTGAGTAAAAGATAAGCAGAATGGTGAGATGAAGGAGAGGAGAAAGATAAATGAGAACTACAAACGTAATATAGCTGACACAGAGGCGATGAAGGTTTTATGACAATAACATTTCTGGTTTCATAAATGTATATTTTTATCTTCTTTTGGATTCAAATGATTTTATTTGATGTGTAACTAAAAAACAAGACTTTCTTTTTAAATCAGTGAACATAAGAAGATGAGAAAGTAACTTTTTTGACAGTGGGGGAAGAAGTACTGAGATCCTTTACTTAAGTAGAAGTAGAAATACTATAATACTATACTATCTAAAAATACCCCATTACAAGTAAAAGTCCTGAACTCAAAGTGCTACTTAAGTAAAAGTACACAAGTATTGTCAGCAAAATGCACTTAAAGTATTGAAAGTAAAAGTACTCATTATGTAGAATGGCTCTTTTCACTGTGTTATACTATTATAGAATATTAAATTATCCTGTTTTGATCACTAACAAATTCATGTACTGTAACAGCATTTTAATGTTATAGTTTGTCAATGTGGAGACAATTTTAGATACTTTATACTACTGCGTAGATTGTTAGTATAGTACTGTATAATATAAGCATATCTTTTTTTTATGTAAAACGTAACTAGTAACTATGTGTCAAATAAATGTAGTGGAGTAAAACGTACAATATTTCCTTTTGAAAAGTAGTGAAGTAGGAGTATAAAGTGTGTAGAATTATAAATATGTCAAAATGTTTGTACTTAAATGTTTTGTTTTGTTTCCTTAAAGCACTCCACTTGTCCCTTAACTTACAGTGGCACTCATACGTTTATGAACCCATGCTAAAGTTGAATAAAAAGAGGAATAAAAAAATAATCTTTTGGAAACTGATCTTAATGCCTCACTTAAAAAAATGAGGAAAAATCCAACCTTTAAGGACACCAATTTTCTTTGTGAATGAATAATGTATCGTAAATAAATAAATGTTTTTCCTTAAAATACAGGGGGCATAAGTAAGTACACCCCTATGTTAAATTCCCATAGAGGCAGGCAGATTATTATTTTAAAGGCCAGTTATTTAATGGATCCAGGATACTATGCATCCTGATAAAGTTCCCTTGGTCTTTGGAATTAAAATAGCCCCACATCATCACATACCCTTCACCATACCTAGAGATTGGCATGGGGTACTTTCCATAAAATCATCTCTCTATCATCTCTTTATCAGGATGCATAGTATCCAGGATACTATGCATCCTGA
Source organism: Sander vitreus (assembly GCF_031162955.1). Lineage (NCBI taxonomy): Eukaryota > Metazoa > Chordata > Actinopteri > Perciformes > Percidae > Sander > Sander vitreus. The sequence goes on from NC_135863.1 coordinate 6,055,588, forward strand.
TAAAGTTCCCTTGGCCTTTGGAATTAAAATAGCCCCACATCATCACATACCCTTCACCATACCTAGAGATTGGCATGGTTTTATTTCAGTTAGCCTAATAGCTGGATTGATTTACATTGAGAGATGATTTTATGGAAAGTACCCCATGCCAATCTTTATTCCAAAAGATGATTTTTGTTATTCCTCTTTTTAGTCAACTTTAGCATGGTTTCATAAACGTATGAGTGCCACTGTACTTCAATGCCATACTGCTCATGATTATATATACCTTTATTTTACTTCTAAAATGTTTGGCAGATTATAATGGTGTTAAAAAAAACTCAAAGAAAGTTTGCTGGATTTAGCCTCAACTCCACCGTTATTTACGTGTACTTACACTATTTGTACTGTACACTTTTAAATAGGAAGGAGAATCACATACAATCCAACCAGTGTCTTTATTTTGCAGCTTGCAGTAAATGAGGTCTATTAACAAGCTATTGTTCAATATTGATTGATAAAGAAAATGAACAAAGTAATTTCAGGCTTTGCAAGATGTTGCATTGGCTGATTGAAATATATTGGGTGACTTGATACATTTACCTTTACCTTTGGTCATAGTTGCCAAAAGGAGCTTGAGCTCTTGTTTTACTTATTATTATAATAATGTTATCTCAACTAAAATTTTTTGTTGACTCAGAACTTGAGTCAGAATTTTTAAAAGTATAAAATTGAGCGGGCTAAAAGATGTACATATCAGCTCACTCAAATCTATACAAATGACCTGTTTAGAAAATTGCTGTGCTAGCAACAGCTATCTTAACTTGTTCTAATCTCTCCAAAGAAACATTTTCAACAACTGACACCATCTCGGCCTTTGTTTGTTTTTGTCTCAGCACAGGTTACATTTTAAATAGACAGGCAGTCAACATGATTTCTGCTCTTGACCTTAATGATGATGTTTTTTGTGTGATTATGGATAAGGGTCAGTCCGAACAGATGGAGTTACAGTCCCTGGGGGGGGGGGAATAAGCGTACATGTCCAGTGGTGTGCTTTCATTGTGTGTAAAGCTTTACCCGCTCCAGCGTGATTTCCTCATACTCATAGTCTGCTTCTGTTCCATTGACCTGTCGGAAAGGAAGAGGAAGAAAAGGGAAGTGTGTCAATTAAGAGTAAATACTGAAAACTGTTTTCCCGTAATGGACGCTAAAAATGCTCATTAGGTTTTACAGTAAAGCTTTTAACATTCATAATTTATATGCTGTATTTTTCTCTGTCAGTTGCTATTCGCAGGTACATTGCCCTGTCATGTTGGATTAAACAAACATTCATGTTTATCACAGCTTTATCAAATGTGTCATTGTCTCTGCGCTACATGCATGTGCATTGAATATTCTGTGCCATCTATGAAAACCTATCAGCATTCAGATTATCTTTCTTTTACAAATCTAATGCAAAATGTGAGGGTATGATTCATATATCAAGTAATACAAACTGCAACAAATATTGGAATTACAGAAAAGTAAAATTAGACATTTGATTATTTATGATTGACGCATGAATCCCAGAGATTAAACTGGTAATGCGTACTTAACGATGATGTACCTCTGATGTCATATTTAAGAACATCCTTGCTGAAATACCAATGAGCCAATCACACTGCTCAGCCAGGACTGCCTGTACTATAAAACATATTAACATCTAGATTTCCTGACTGAATGAACAGCACACAGAATTAAATCCAATCAGAGCAGACTATTAAATATTCTGTGTTCTAGTCTGTTTATACTGGGAGATGAGTGTGTTGTTCCTGTTATAGCTGCTGCATTCACACACACACACACACACACACACACACACACACACACACACACACAGAGTGGCCGAGTGGCATCCCAATGTCCAATGTAATCTCCTTGGCTGTAATCTGTGTCCCTGTGCAGTCAGATTAGTTTAGATTTTGAATTTCTGTCGTTTCAAGCAGAGAGCATATTCAGACTGGATGGGCACCTCATTAAAGGCAACATGAATGTAATATAAACATAAAATATCAGATTATTCTGTAAAAATTTAGCACAGTAATAGCTTACTGCTATTCTTAAATGTGGAGGTTCCAATCCTTGTAATAAATTGTTTATATTTCCTGCTTATTTAAATATGACATGATGAAATTAACTGATTATCAAAGGTATAGCTTCTACTTCTTATAGGCACAGTAGGTCATATCAGCGACATATTAAAAGAAATCTACAGGAAAGAAATCATTTTCGCTCTCTTTGTGTGTTATATTCCAGACAATTCAGCAGGGAGTAATTCCAGAGGAATTACATAATAAATGTATCTAACAACAACAGACACTGATTCTCTGTGGCAGCTGGCTACCAGTGAAATGACATCCGGATCCATCTGATTCTGGACTGAGCTTTCTTTCTAAATCCAACGCTGCTATCACTATTGCACATCTTTATTAGGAAGACAAATTGAAATTACTGAAACATTTCTAGTAGAATCTCCAAAAAGTGCTGCAAGTCTTTACACAAGTAAAGACTTGATATGACATATCAAGACTTGATATGACATTTTATGGCTATTATCTTTTTTACTGAGAAAAAAGTTCTACAATTATTGTAGCTACTACTAGAATGTCCTATGGAAGCTTGATTAGAAATATAACCCTATAGATTTGATCAATTGAAATGAAAATAACAGTGGCAACAATGAAATTTAATAAATGCTTCTGCATCAAGCTCTTGCCTGGGCTTGTTACGTGCTTGAAGCTCTTCCTTAAAAATGTAACTACACATCAGAGTAATATAGAAAACACAAGACCTGTGATTGGCTGGTTTATTTTTCTCCCATATGCTTCCACTACACCGTAGTGTTTGTAAGTATTGACAACATGGAGCAGGTTAAACAAAAGGCAAAGTAATGTCTCCATTTAATAATGCTAGAAATAAAAATATTTCTGTGATTTGGCAGTGCTATTTCCAGTAAAAACCTTTTCCCAAAGGTCAGGTCAAATAAATCAATGAATTACAAAAACATTCTACATTATAACAACCAACCCTCGACAGAGAAGCGTAGGTCACCTTAAACAGTCATTTCCTGTAATGGGAATGGAGTGTGCTCAACTTGAAGTTGCTGGATAAGGAAATCTCCATGTTTCATGTTACAATCTCCATATGCACCTATTCTACGAACAGGAGACCAGCTCCAGCCACCAGCGCTCAAAATTCAATTGTCAATGGTCCAAAGACAACCACTGATATGTAATTTAATCTTTATCTTGAATGTGTGTGAGTTAACCTTATTTGCCTTTTCTTAAAGCTTCAGTGCGTAACGTTTTGATATTAATGAACATCCGTTACATTCAAGCCATTGCCAAATGAGTTGCTACAAAGCTAATTAAGACGATCAGCTCCACACAACTCTCTCTGTATTTCTCAGTATGACTATGTTCAGAAGATTGTGTCATCCGGCGACTTTCGCGCGCAGAAACTCAAGTCAAGATAATTACCTTTTCTGAAGAGTCCATCATGTTTTTTTTAATCCTCCGTGTCCTCCTTGGCTACTAGCAACTGTGTGGAGGAGAGGTGGGGGGCGGTGCGCGATCACGGAAGGCTTGTATCGTGTGGACGCACCGACAGTTTTGTTGTCATTACTTAGAATTCTTCATGGGGGCGGCAGAAACTACGCACTATAGCTTTAAGAAACTCATCATATCATATTAAATCCAGAATTGGCCACAGAGATGTTAAAGTATCAGCAGGGTGCAAAGTACACAGTTGGAATTGAAATTTCACTGACAATATATTTGAACCAGAACTCACATATGGCGGGGTGTCGACGCTGTCTGTGTTGACCACCACTGGAGGGGGGTTGGCCTGCAAGAGAGAAAAGCAACGTGATTAAACACTTCTAGTTTGAAGGATATTATCACAAAACCAAAGACATACTGTATTTCACCAAGATCGCTGATGATGGTCAATATGAAACTTTAAGAATGACACATATACATAGATCTGTGATAATGACTTACTCGTCTCATGTTTTGGTACGGCATGTTGAGTACATCTGCTACAGATTACCACCACGGAGCCACAGCATACACCGCATGACATACTGCACAGACCTTATATTGGACAATGCTAAACGGACCACACTGTAAACCACACTATAACGTTTTATGAAGCTCTGTTACTTTGCCATAAAGTACTCTTACTGTAGCAATTCAGCACTACAAACCCTGTACTTTTACATTGTACTCTGATAGCCTCTAGGATTGTATGTCAACCGCATTTAGATTCCTAAATAAATCAACATCTCAGATCCATTTTTATAAATCCGAAATGCAATACTGAACATTTGCAATCTCCCCTTCTCCCCCACGTGCTGTCTACCTCCTTCTCTCCATCCCCCTGTTTCTTCTCTAAGCTCCTCTTTCTCACTGGCCTCCTTCTAGAGTCCAGGTCTGGAAAGATCAATGTTAGAGCAGCAGCAGATGATTGACATTATCTTTCCTCTTGCTTCCTACGCAAGTCCAGCAAATGGCAAACCTTACACTAGCTAATAAATAGCCACAAGGTGTCTTTTTCTCTTTGTATTTGCAAGGTGAGCACCAGCCCCCATCCTATCGTTCCACCCCTTTTGCCACTAGTCTCCACTTTTTCTCTTGTCTCCTCTCACTTTCTCCCCAGAAAGTATTTAGTTCTCGCCAGTCCAGCGTCAGCAGCTCTAGTCTTCTCCAACAGACCACCAAAGAGCAAGCTAGTCCATGTAAGACAATCTGAAGCTCCAGCTCTTCTTCTGCAGCCAAAACAGTTCACAAACGAACCAGCTAACCAATCAATCAATCAAGGTAGCCAACCTAATGGACAGGGCACCCTGACATCACTTAACGGCGTCAATGTGCAACAGTGCAGCAATAGCATCCATTCCACTACACTAATCTCCACCTCCCTCCCCAGTCCTTTATCTTCTCTCTCTCACTCCACATGTCAAACTGTCTGTCAGTCAAGCTGACAGGATGCTTGATCCCACACGGGAATAGAAAGAGAGAGAGGGGGGGGATAAGAGGGATTATACAGTACAAATGGTGGGAGGAGTCAAATCTGCCTGCTTAACAACAGGAGCAGAGGGTGCAGACAGATGCATACAACCCCCCCTGCACCAGCACACACACACACACACACACACACCCCAGCCCCAGACATGAGTGAAAAAGATAAACATGAGTGGAGGGAGATTCAGAGAAAGAATGAAAGAAGGAGGTGGTGGGAGTGAGGAGACAGTAAGGGTTGTGCTGACAATTGCAGCTGCTGGGATATATGTGTGTGTGTGTGTGTGTGTGTGTGTGTGTGTGTGTGTGTGCATGTGCATTGATGTAAATGAATGGCTGAAAGACAGTTACAAGTGGTGGGTAAAGATGCAATTATCACACATACTCTGAAGTCTACACCACCTGACTCTATGAAACATTACAATACTACTGTACATGCTCATTTGTATACAGAGTCTTTAACCTTTGCACAAAATCTTTTAAGCTATGAGAGCTTGTGGTGGTAGATCTTAAGTCCTGAATTCAAAATCTTGCTTAGATAAAAGTACAGAAGTAACATCAACAAAATGTAGTTAAGTATAAAAAGGAAAAGTACTAATTATGTAGCAGAATGGTCATTGACAGAGTTATATTATTATATACATTACATTACTGGATAATTTGAATTGCTGCATAAACTGTGAGAAATATTAAATTGCCCAGGAACTAATTAGTTGAATGTATCACATGTTATAAAGTTATAATGTAATTTATAAATAAAAAGTTACTAGTGATTACAGCTTTCAAATAAATGTAGTGTAGTAAAAAGTAGAATATTTCCCACTTGAATGTAGTGGAGTAGAAGTATATAGTTGCAGAAAAGTACAAGTACCTAAAAACTGCAATGTATTACAGAACTTGAGTACTGAGTTAGATTCCACCACTGATTACAGAATGACACCGCAGATCCCAGATGGCACGCAGACTCTTTGCCCTTTAGAGTTTAGACATCATTTGATTGTTGTTTTATAATTGTAATGAATATCAAAGAAGAATAAAAAAAAGTCAACCAAAATATATTTGAAAGTAAAATTCTAAAAATGTCACATTAGGACCAATCAATACCACAAGGGGTCCCAGATAAATTTGAGGGGTCATACGATGATTAAAGATTGATGATTAACTTGTATCTAAATGTTTCTTTTTCTTATCAAATACTGGATACTTTCATCACCTTATGACTCTATACATCCTATAAAATAAAGCAACCTGAAGGAAAATCACTGCTCATGTTCACTCCATGCAATGGCCTGTGACGTGGGGTCACAAGCAGACACTTTATTTGAAGAGGGTGATAGAAATGCTTCACCTGACTGCAGTCATCTCAGCTGATGCTAATGTAACCTAAAATACCTTCATGGTGACTTTACCCAAGCAACTACCTGCCCTAAGGTTAACTTGTCTGTCACTAACAGTCCATTGCCTCGCCTAAACTTTACATGACTCATTCACCATTGTAACAACAGCACTGTACAAAGCACACCACTTATGTGTGTGTATGTATGTGTGTGTGTGTGTGTGTGTGTGTGTGTGTGTGTGTGTGTGGGTCATTCACAGAGCAAAAAATCCAGTATGATTCTATTGACACGCCATGTCAGACTGCACAGTTATGTAACATCAATATGAGTGTGTGTGGATGAGGTTGTGTTACATGGAAAGGCCAAAAGAACAAACGTGCAAACATAAACAAAGCCCTCACACGCCATCCATATCCAGACAGTTTGTTGTTACATAATTGTTGTTACACCAGCTGTGTTATCATGGCATTATGGCCTGGTTCAGTCCGGCACCACACAGCTTAGAAAGAGATCCAGACTATCTCTGGTTTGTCTCATCAGGCAACGAGAGAGACAAGTGCTTTCATCAGATTTCTCATGCTATGTAGGATGGTTCTCAAGATTTTTACGTCGGTGTGTGTGTATGTGTGTGTGTGTGTGTGTGTGTGTGTGTGTGTGTGTGTGTGTGTGTGTGTGTGTGTGTGTGTGTGTGCATGCTAGGTTCAGCTTCTACACCATCATCATAATAATCAAATTCGCAATTAGCAGATGAATTGGGATTGGATCAACAGAAATCAAGAATCTAAAAATATAAAAATGATGCACAGCAGCAGCTTGTTCAATAATCAATCAGTGCAATATGCCATATTATGCCCATAGAGATACATTTAGTGGACGTAGCATCTGTGACGTCACCCACTGGTTTGTAGACTGCCGTTTTGAAGCCTTGAGTTTGGTGATACGGTCGTCGCCATCTTGTTTCTTTTTTGGTAACCAGATGTGACAATTTTTGACAAGAGATTGGAGCTGGGGAGGATAACGCGGTTTTCATCCCATCTGAAGCGAGTCATCCAGCGGAGGTTTACCTGCTGGTAACACGGACCTCTGGCTACTGCCACCATTCCTCTGCATGTACGGCAGAACAGAAAATAAAATCCTCAAACATTCCCTCAAGTTACCAGCTAACGCTAGCGGTTGCTAGCTAGCTTGGTGATCATAACGCTGTATAAGGCATTTCTAGGCGACCAAAATGTCCCAATTAACTTTAATGAAGTTAAACACACAGTGAGTGGGTCAAAGTTCAAGATGACATAGGCGCCCGGATACCTCAGTTGGTAGAGCAGGCGCCTATATATAGAGGTTTACTCTTTGACACAGCGGGCCCGGGTTCGACTCCGACCTGCAGCCCTTTGCTGCATGTCATTCCCCCCTCTCTCTCCCCTTTCATTTCTTCAGCTGTCCTGTCAAGAAAGGCCTAAAAATGCCCCAAAAATAATAAAAAATAAAAAAATAAAAAAAGTTCAAGATGAAAACAAGTTCACGGCAGATTTAATGTACACAGTGCCATAGTTAGCATTGCTAAGCCTCAGTCATGATTGACAGGTCAGCATGTAGCCACGCCCCTAAAGCATCCCCTGCTTTATCGTCTATTTTAAAATAAATGGGACCAAAATTTAAAAAATGAACATCCTGCTGTAATGAAGATGACTTAAAACTAGCGATTGAGACCATAAACTCAATATGAGAATGTTTCCTGAGGTAATAAATCAAGTGAGAAGTAGGGTCATTTTCCCAAGGACTTTTATAGAAACGGACTTCTTTTTGCAACTGGGGGAGTCACCCCTGCTGTAAATTAGATTAGAATGCAGTTTTAAGGCACTTCTGCATTGACTGATTATGCCATGTACAAACTCATACATTCAGGAACATACAAACATACAAAGTCAAAACAGGAAAAGTTCTGAACCATATTGGGCAGAATGACGAGTGTTGCACAATTAAAAAAAAAAACCTGACTTAACAGTAAAAACTCTGCCACTTTAGATTTCATTCATATTGAGAGCCGAGGCCTGATGCACACATTCACATTCACACACACACACACACACACACACACACACACACACACACACACGTACCAAATAATAATAATAATAAATAATAATAATAATAATAATAATAATAATAATAATAATACTCCACTTCTAATATTACTGCCCACGCTGTCTTCCTAATGAAACTCTATTTGACTAATGAGCTAATGAGGTGGAGCGCGACTCTAATCAAATCAGAACAGCGATGCTAATCACGCTGAACAGACTATCACTACCTGCTATCGCTGATCTCTGTGCCCAGAGCAAATGTACAGCACAATAACTACCCAACCAACAGCTAATAACATAATAATAATAATGCTGGATTATTATCCTAGCTCACTATAGCACCGTTTATACAATACACACTTCCTGTCCTGTTATTTTGTGAGTTATTTCAATCTCTCATTTAACAACAACTTACCAAACCAACAACAACAACAATCTGCTTGGTCTGTTATTTTTCTACATTTTTCAGATTTACTTTTAGCAACCCTGGAAAAAGTGAGAGTCACAGTCCTGCACACATTATGGTTATACAATGCAATTTGGCAGACAGCTCAGAGTGCAGGTTTGTGTTAACAAAGCAGTTAATACGTAAAAAAGTAATAGTGATACAAGTAATAAGTACACTAAGGGTTTGCCTACAGCAGCCAGTGTACTACTGTATGTAGACGTCTCATCACATGGTGATGATGTGTGTTGATGGATACTGTTCTTCCCTGCTCTCTTTGTCCCGTCATTCCTTTAGCGTCTAATATATCTTGACAAGTATTGATTCCAGAAGTAGCCTACTTTGAACATTAATGGAATATGCAATCAATTTGGCTACATAACTTGTGTGACATTTCTCGATAATGTTATTCTTTCCACTTCTTTTGTAATTTAAGTCATTGTCAGATGTTATGATAGTACAGGACAAATTGTTGAAGAAAAACAAATTACTGCAAGTCTGCAGTGATTTACCGTTGTTCCATTATTGTTTATAAGGCAACATAGTTTGACTGAATTTGTTGAGGCATCACCTTTAATGAATGACAAAGGTGTATAAGCAAAATGCTTTGGTTTTAAAATATACGTATTTTGTGCTGCTAACAGTGTGCAGTGTACGCTTTTAAAGTTTTAGTCCAATTACATGACTTATTACCGCAACATGAGTTCTGTAACATTGTGGAATCTCCTTTAGTATCAGAGGTGGATGGGAAATAATTTGCCAAATGCATACATGTTGTCCTCTGCTCAGATCAGTGGCTTAACACTATTTACTGGACCCATCAGTCTACTTTCCACCCATCAAACCTCCCTACCTGCACATGGGCCTGTATTTGTGGAAAGTGGTGTATGAGCGGCACGTGTGGGGGCGTTGCCATTGAGTGTGCGGTCCAGATATATGTGTCATTGGGCCACGGCCTGCCTCCAGCCTTGCCCTTGGCTTTGCTCTTTGTGGGACTCTTCTTCACACTGTCCCTCAGGTTGGGAAACTTTCCTCTGGAGCCCCTGGTGGCCAGGTTGGTTGGCAGTGTGTTCCACCCATATCCGCCCATCCCTGAATACAGGGGTAGCTGTGGCTGAAAAGGGTGGATGGACAGCGACTGAGAAGCGTGAGGAAGAGGATGAGCGCAGTGGTGGTGGTGGTGTTGGTACTGCTGGAACAACGAGTGGTGACTAGGTGAATGGAGCTGCATCTGCTGCTGTTGCTGGTGGTAGACTTGATGCGTCGACTGTGAAGAAAGCAGGTGACTTGGCGAGGCCGGTGGATGGTAGTGATGCTGGTTTGGAGAATGATGCTGCAGCTGCTGATGACTCGGTGAAAGGTGAAGCTGGTGGTGGCTTGGCGAGTGCAGTAGATGATTTGGCGATTGTGGAGCTAGGTTGTAAGTTGGCGATGGCGGAGCTAGCTGATGACTTGGAGACGGTGGTGCTATGTGATAGTAGCTGGGAGAGGGAGAGGGAAGCAGAAATTTTGGTGAATGGCAGCCATGTTTCGGCGAATGGGGATGCTGATTTGGTGAGTGCAGCGGTAAAGGTTGCAGCTGGTGATTTGGCATCTGTATTTGCAGTAAATTCTGGTTATGCTTCGAGTTAGAGTGGCTCTTCCCTGATTTGGCCTTCCCCTTGCCAGATTTGCCCTTAGTGGAGCCACTGCTGGGCTTCTTGGGGCTACAACAGAACTCATGGCTGTGGAAATAAGTGGTCATAGCTACAGATATATATAAAAAAGTCACAAAGAGATCTTTATCTTTCTGTGTCACTCTCACCACATCATCTTCTTTACAGATATGACAAAAGGGAGTAGCTCCTCAAAACCCCTTGTGTCTGAATAATGTAGGTCATGCCTCTCCAGAACAACCAATCCTCCTCTGTGTCCAGTACAAAGTTGATATTCCTGCTGTTCCTTTCTCTCTCTGCTGTATATATGTACCTAAGATCACTGGTATATCAGAAAACTAAAATACTCCTTTGTAGGCATTGTTTCCATTTCTACTCCTTTATGGATTAGAGCATCAGTTACTCCTGAAAAGCAAAGCATCCTCCTTTCGTGGAATATTTATCACTCCTCTACTCAGCTTTCTCCCCTTATGAGAACATTGAGCCTCTTACCATCCCTCAGGGTTTCAGGGTCAGTAGTAAAATAAAAGGTGCGGCCCCAAAAAGAAGCAAAAAGACAATTTGGACAAGTTGAGCCTCCTTTCAGTCCATTTTTTTCTCAGGATGCCACGCTTTCATATGCTCCGATGGAAGATTTGTCTTTCTCATTCCATAATTTTGCTCCACGTCAATTGGCAGTCACTCAGGGGAACTCATGTTATCCTCCAATGTTGTTGTGAACTCCGAGTTTGTATCTGAAGTGTTGGTAGCTCTGTAGACGATGCAGTTCGATTCATATATTCCAAAAAAAAGTAGACAGTAAAACAGTAGTTCACAAAGAATAGATTCCTATGTTTGATTTCCTTTCGCTTTAAGATTTGTATTTATTCTTTCCATCCAGAAGGAATAAAGGTTAGAAAGAGTTTCTTTGTTGTCCTTCTTTTATCTTCCTGTTATCATGATTTGATATCAGGACACATCTCTTTCTCAGCCTCTCTCATATTTCTATGCTGCCTCCCTCTCTCAGGGTCTACTCTCTCTCTCTCTCTCTCTCTCTCTCTCTCTCTCTCTCTCTCTCTCCCCCCCTCTCCAACTCTCCCCCTCTCTCTCTTTCCTGGACTAGCCAATTAGGGGCTTCCCTGGACTCCTGCACATGACAGCAGCTAGGCATGACTAATCGATAGGCGACCAGGGACAGTGATACAGCGCTCAGAGCTCAGTCAGTGTGTGTGTGTGTGTGTGTGTGTGTGTGTGTGTGTGTGTGTGTGTGTGTGTGTGTGTGTGTGTGTGTGTGTGTGTGTGTGTGTGTCTGTACATGAACGCAGCGCTGTGATTGGTGGAGGGCAGTCCCTTCCATCAACCTTTGTCTTGTTCTTTTAAAGCATCACAAGGCAGGCTGGGTCAGCTGGAATAGTGTGTATGAAATGCCTGCTGTGTGTTTGTGTTTGTGTGTGTCTCTCTTTGCGCTGGCCTACTTCCTTGTGAAAATGTGTCTTTCTTTTAGTGCGTGTGTCTCCAAGTTTAATCTTTGTTGGAGTGGAACAGGCTATCCTCCAGGTATAGTGTAAGTCTCAGGATGATTGGGTAAAATACAAAGTCAGTTCATCCAAGTCTATTCAGGTGCAAAGCTACAGTTTAGTAAACAGTGACCGGACAGTACAGTCTCTCTTCTTTTGGTCAAGGATCAGAACTATTGTATGGTACTAGTTACTATGGAAACTCAATGTTGTTTAAATACCAACCAAATTTTATCGAGTGCCTTTGTACAGAAACTGTAAAGTATGGAAATTTTGCACCAAATTCATTGATCAATTATGTCCTGATTTCAATAATAATTTGGTTGATTTTATATTATATTGCAGTTTGATTCGAGACAAACACTTGTTTCACTCTTGAGAGTGTATTACTCATTCCCCACTAATAGCAGGGTACCAACCTAGAGTGATGCCCAGCTCCTCCTAGCCCTGAACAAAAATACTGAACCCTAAATTGCTTCCAAAGGCCAGGCAAGCCCGTTTCACTACTTGAGTGTGTTTGTATGTGTGAAAATGCATTGTGGGGCACTTGTTCCTGCTTAGGTAGAAAAGGCTATACAAGTGTCAATTTATTATTTTAATCATTTTGTATTTAGTAACTTTGGAATAATTAAAAATACATTTTATTTTTAGAAATTCTTCTCAAATGCGATCATACTTGAAAGACATTTTATGTTTTGTATCGAAACTCTTGTATAGGTACTGAAAGAAATACTCAGGCCTTTGGTGAAAAGAAATGAATTGATTTGTGACATTATTGTTTTTGAAATGCTCCAAACACAGACCAATCCATTGGTAAAGCAGCCTTTTAAGTATTTGTACATTTATATAGTTCCACGGAAATGACCAAAATCCTCAATATTCATTTTACAGTGATGTGCAGAATGGTCACTGTCTTTAATATGAATTTAAGCTTCTGGCCTTTTACAGCTGGCTAACGCTGATATTTAAGAAAGACAGGAGCTGCCATTGGTTTGTACATAGAGCTGGATACCCCCCACACACACACACACACACACAGTTATCTGCTATAAGGGAAGCCGCTATAATGTCAGCAAACATACTGTATGCCACAATTTCCCCTAAACCAACCCGATAAGGGACAAAGGCAGAAAGACAGACAGACAGATGAGGGGCATTAAAAAGCAGCACCCATGTGGAGAACACAAATACATGAAAAGAGGGTGAGGGCGGTTGAGAGAAAGGCTGCTATAGCTGCCCAGTGTGTATGTGTGTTCCCTGTGTAAAGTGCTGCTCGCGCTGCAGGCTAACTGCTCAGTCAGGAGAGGATGAGCAAGGAGAATAGGCTGTTAGCATCACAGTGCTAGATGAAGCCCACACTAATATAATGCTGGAGGGCGAGGTAGGAAGGGTTGTGGTGAGGAATAGTTGAAGACAAGACATGAAACAAAGATAGTGGATGGGGGGTGTGCTTGCTAGCCACTATATCCATACCAAAGGACTGACAAACTTGAAACATTACATTAATATTGTTATGCATGAAACATCTGAGTCAGCGTGCCTACACCATTAAGCTCTACTTTCTACCCCCGCTCCCTTTTGACACGGCTCTTAGAAGTATTATATAGGAACACATCAAATTAGTCCATAAAGCGTGACATCATCAAACATCCTCATTTATTGAGCGTCAAATCTTTTTACTCCACTTAATTATTGTAATGGATATTAATTAGTCTAGTGAACACGCACATTTATTACTCGTTGCAGGTCAGTCTGACTCAGAGTGAGAGTAGCTGCTGAATACAGAAAAAATGTAAAGGAGTGCTATCCCCCACCAAAACACACACCACTGGTCTCATGCTGTTGCCTATATGTGTCTTTGTTTAATAGCAAGTGTTATCAAGTGTAAAAATCCATCTACGATTACATTTCAGTCAATGCAATCCCACTACTCTAACCTCTGGTCCAGTGTTCAATCCTCTGATCACTTGCTCCCTGTTTTGATTTTTCTCCAACGAAATTATCATTACTCCTTATCTCTAAACTCCCTCTAAGCTGATCTGTGACTATTCCAAGCAGAATTTTTGAGAATTAAGTGTTCAATAGGGAAAGCAGACATGTAACAGGAAACAACATCTTGGCCAGGGGCTCTTGTGATTTGCTAAAAAAAATTTTTAGAATTACAATTCCACTATCTGCAGCGAGACAAGATTGTGATACTAAAAGTCACCAACAGGGGACCTCAGACTCCACAGACAGATGGAGCACTGATGGGAGACACACAGATATGATGATGCTTTTCTGCAGCATTGTTCTCTCGTCATTACTGAGTTATTTCTTTCAGCTGTCTGATATTATCAGCACTGATTGACAGCATGTGTGATATCGCACAAAGATACAGCAGAACTGCATCTCACATCAACAGCAGACTCCTAGAAGAGATTAGGTGTAGGAAACATGCACATAGGGGAAAGGGGTTACATCCAGTTATACACACAATCATGCCACAAAATTATGCAATATATCATAATACTTTAATCAATTTTGAAGCTGTTCTTAGTATAATTTTGCTTATTTGCTTATATACCACTGATGACAAAGTACTTCACTAACTTCTGGATCATACAGTATTTTTCAAATCTCCACTCCATGATGTTAGTTTAGGTACACTGATGTTAGAGGAAAACTGGATATCACTGCAAATACTGTGTATAATATGCCAGTGTAATTGTACAGGCTAGTCCAATCCCTAAAAATAATAACTAAATAACTCCAAGTATTTAGAAATACTACTGGTTTTAAATCTGGTTTTACTGTTCCTGACTGAACTGGATTAAAAGCCATACTAAAATAGAAACAGAATGACTGCATAATTGAAAAGAATATGAAAACAATGCATCTTAACAAAGCAGAGGTGTGGTCTCCATGGATCAGTGGGTGAGCAAACAAGTGAGGTTTCAACTGGAGATCTTAGTTATCATATATCACACCAGCAGCCACACACAACAGGGCAGAATAAATTGGTATTCATTTACAGCATGTGTCATGAGAGCAGGGAGTTGTTCTGGGACTGGAGTCTTGCTCCTGGCCCCATGACTAATCAAAGTCCAGAGGATCCTCAACTTTCTTCACCACGAATACTCGCCATATCTAACTTGTTTTCTGCAAAAGGCTACTACTTTTTTATATGACGGTGTGCAAGGTAATTTGATTCAAACATTTAAAAGTGCCCTGTGGAGTTTTCTTGTAAACAAATAAAATGTATGTATAAATTCAGTGATCTCACCAAAATGCAAATGTGTAATAGATTCCTTCTTCATACATTTGCAAAGCTCATTTTTTTAACATTGTTTGCGTCCTGATGTGCATGCATGAGATGTCAACAGGGACCCACTTATAAAAAAAACCCTGCTCCATAGCACTAGAGGTCCAAAACTCCACAGAATACCCTTAATGGAGCAATACATTGTATGTGTTGATTTGTCATGAAAGTACAGTAATTCTTAAAGTGTCCATACAGGTCCGTCACTAAAACAATGTGGATAAACACACTTTTCCCACAATGTATCAATAGAGGGTTATGGGATGCTCTTGTTTTTTTGCATCCAAGGGTTAACTATATGCTGTCTGTCCAACTACATAAGGTTTGCTTCTCACGCACCCGAGAATACCACTGTCCCACAACCTGTGCAGCAGAATTGGCCGTAAAGTAGTATGATTTTTGCCTACTACGTGGAAAACCTAATTTTGATTCCCACTTACTGCACAAGTCTTGTTTTACTTCCATAAAAGAGCAGAATAAAAAAATATCTGTTGAGTGAAGTTCTTGCCGTCTGTGTGGGCAAACAAAGAGTGTTTTTTACTGCCTGTTATATAACAAAACCCAAGAATCCTGCACATTGTTGATCACTTGTACTCGCTCTATTAACAACATCAGCCAAAATTCCTGATCAATTATTTTACTTTCTTTGGTAAAGATTTTTCAATCTTTTTTGGTTTGCAAGAAGTTTATCTGAGGGCCCATTTTAAGAAGAAAAAAAAAACATATGCGATTGTCCTTGTACGTTATAACATTATGTATTATGGTTCTTTGCCAAAACACATGATGAATATATGTTTAAAACAAAGAATAGATCTATGTTTGCTTTAATAGTCAATGAACTGCAACCCCTAATTAAATGCTGTAATATGATCTGAGAGTTAGTAGTGGGGTCAACAGGGGGAGTCTTCTATGCTCTAGAGCAGACTTCAGATGATCCTCGCCCTCTCACACTGATCAGGAAGTGATCCCACTGGTGTGGCTGTTGGGTAAGATCACTTCCTCAGTTCAGGACACTCGGTTCAAAAGTAACTGAGTGGCTCATTCACTGTGGAGTTCAGACTACAATACTCTCTCTTTTCTACAGTATCTGTGTCACCCTCTGTCTCTCTTTGTTTCTGGTGAAACCCTAGCTCTTGGCTAGACTGGCTGTGCCTCACTCCAACTGCGAGCCAAAGAATCAAGAGTGAAGTAATGTCTTCTCTGTAAGCGTATTCTCTGTTTGCCACTCTGTCTCTCTCTCTATCTAGGTGTCTACAGTGCCTGCCACACATTAAAGAATATGGAACCAGCAAATGTTTGGCATTTTAGTTTGAAAAATGGCTGAGATATTTGTCAACATGGTTGACAGATTGTTTCAACTCTAAATGACTCAACTGCAAACAAGGACATTTATTCCACCACAAATAAAAACTGTCCAAGCAAGTCCAGGCAACTGTGGCAAAGTCAAGTAAGAAGTTATTGTATCTAAATCAATCTATCTTTTAGTCAAAACTCCAGCGACCAGAGCTTTGTTTACCAAGACATGGTGGTTGTTCTAGATAAGCCTTATCTTAGGCAGGTCCCCTCCTCCTTGAACCTCTGGCGGTGCTAACATTCACCTGTGTCACAGGATGCCAGAGAATAAATGTAATTGCATTAAACTTTAATTTTTAATCAAGAAACACACTGACTGGCCCACAACGAGGCACAACAATTACAGGTCAAGAGGGATAGCATCACTTACATGGGGCAAAGTTGGCTATTGTCTTGTATACTCTGTGTAACAATTGCTTCTCCAATTAAAATATGTCTTATACAGTAATGAGCCTGTCACTTACTGCAACACATCCATGTGTGACTGCATGACAAAAGTACTAATATTACTCTGCCTGGTAATAACACACAAGCAGACAATGTTTCTGTAAGAAACCTGACTCTCTAAAGCATCAATATGTCAATGCTTTTAATTTTTATTTTCATTTTTATCCAGTTATGAAGTTTTCATGTGGCAGTGATTAAGCCTTCAGTTGTGTCAAACCATTCAATACTAATTACAGGAAGATAGATGGAGCTGTCATTATGTTGTGTTCAGCCTCATTAGATAGTGGTCATATTAAGTGATTGCTCATGGTCAGCTGATCTGTGTTGATTATATCAGCTGAGACAGAGAACATGCTGGAGGTAGGAGACTGATGGAGAGAGAGAGTTAGTGTGTGTGTGTGTGTGTGTGTGTGTGTGTGTGTACGCGCGCGTGCGTGTGTGCATGCGTGCGTGGAGGGAGAGAGCTGATATGCAAGCTTCATCCCACACACAGGAGGTGATGCAACACCTCACACTCTCAAGCACCACAAATCTAATGCACTACTCACAGCTAACAGTATCGTGTGTGTGTGTGTGTGTGTGTGTGTGTGTGTGTGTGTAGATTTTAAGTTTACACACACTCATCTACACTTTTTCTTTCTCCTCTCTCTCTCTCTCTCTCTCTCACACACACACACACACACACACACACACACACACACACACACACACACACACACACACGCCACACTCCGCTTGGTGATCAGCATAGCAGCATCACCATGACAACAGCTGACGCTGCCTGCAGTGCTGTCAGCATCAGAGAAGTAGTTCATTGGTTACCATGGGTGATGGTGGTGTAGGTTGTAAACATTTGCATAAGCCCTGCCCACTGATGACATCACCTCCAGACTGTTAGGATTTATTGAAAAGCACCTCCTGTTCTCTAACTCAAATTTGGAAAATGACTGATTCATTTAATAGAAAATAAACAATATGATGGATTTGTGATACAACTTCTAAACTGCAGCCCACAACATATAAGTTCACATGTATCAGCTGATATGACTCAACCAAAGTGGGCAGTACACGTCAGTCTTGAAGGTTTTAAAGAAGCCAGAACACTTTAATGTTTCCAAGTCATTGGTTTTAACCTTCAAGCTGCTCCAGTATTTATTCCCATATCATGTGAGTGCAGCACAGGCATGGAAGAACACAACTTGTACAACTTGTAATTTCTCCAGTGGGGATCAAGAAAAAGTATAAATTCATATTTAATTAAATTAACATAGCATAGATTCTGTCCAGTTCTGTGGTAAATTAATACCACACCTTTCATTCATTCCTTTGATTCTTTTTGTAAAATAAAAGTATGGCCTTCCTTTCCCCTCACTCCTTCACTGAAGCACTGCTCAATCCCTATGCTGGCAATGATGTATAGTTTCTGAGTGTGCAAAAAAGACTGCAGGAGGTGAAACTTTGCAGTTATGGTACGAAGATTCACAAAAATAGAACTCTTACTTTGGTCTATTACATACTGCCCACTCAGTAACAGATGATCTATTAAAAACAATGTGGCAGTTGTGATTCAATTTCATAATGCACATGTACTTGGGTGCAGTATCCCACTCAGGACAAAGGCACCTAAATATGACCTTTACTGCCGGTCACACTCACACCACTGGAGCATAGATCTAAAGGAAGACGTGCACTTTGGTATCCCATGAGGCACAGAGAGAGTGGAAAGTGTCCTTGGGCAGCAGATGGATAATGAGCCACTCTCTAGAGGAGAGTGCTATGTGTTTGGGAGAGTAGTTTGAACTCTACTAAACACACACTTCAGTATGAGTTAAGAGTGTAATGACACATTTGTGTCTCAATATATACAGTATAAATGACATTTCCATACCTCATTCTAGCAATTATTGTTTTTGTTACTCACTGTTTTACACATTTAGCTTGTGATAATAATACCGAAAGGTCCATTGATACATGCAGGTGAACTGTATCGGCTCCATCCAAACCTTCCAATGTATTTAATATCTTTAAAGCGCCCATATTATGCTCATTTTCAGGTTCATAATTGTATTTTGAGGTTGTACCAGAATAGGTTTACATGGTTTAATTTTCAAAAAACACCATATTGTTTGTTGTACTGCACATTGCTGCAGCTCCTCTTTTCACCCTGTGTGTTCAGGTCTCTATTTTAGTTACAGAGTGAGACATCTCACTTCTGTTCCATCTTTGTTGGGATTTGCACATGCGCAGTAGCTAGGTAAGGATAACATCAGTCAGTATAAGGCAGGATTAGCCGGGAGACTTCTTCTAAATGAGGGCGCACTTCCAACTTTGCGTGGAATACCAGCAGAACAGGGACATGTAAGTAGTTCTTCTGTAGATTATGGTGAACTCGTGTGTGTTGTAGCAGTGTTTTGCCATTGAGAACGAGGGGGCATGCTAGCGGTTAGCCCCCTCCTTTCGGCTAGTGATGTAGAAAACCCTGCAGATTTTGAACAGCTCACCCGGAGACTGAAGGCAGGACACATTCAGAAACCGTATCTCACTCAAAACAGCATGGATGTTTTTGTTTCCAAGTTTGAATGTGTGTGGAAGCACCACAGACACAAAATAAAACAAACCCAAATCCCAGAAAAAGTGATTTTTTTCATAATATGGGCACTTTAACACTTCTCTTAACCTTTCCTTTGCTTATTGGGAACATGTGACAAACTGCACACAATAGTGAAGTGGTTAAGCCAAGGAGAAAATGGACAGCAAATCATAAAACACAACGGCAAATAGGAAAACACGACAGCAAATAGGCAAATAGGAAAACACAACAGCAAATAGGCAAATAGGAAAACACGACAGCAAATAGGAAAACACGACAGCAAATAGGAAAACACAACAGCAAATAGGAAAACACGACAGCAAATGGCAAAACACGACAGCAAATGGGAAAACACGACAGCAAATGGGAAAACACGACAGCAAATATGAAAACACGCTAGCAAATGGTAAAACACGACAGCAAATGGGAAAACACGACAGCAAATAGGAAAACACGACAGCAAATAGGAAAACACGACAGCAAATGGCAAAACACGACAGTAAATGGGAAAACACGACAGCAAATAGGAAAACACGACAGAAAATATGAAAACACGACAGCAAATATGAAAACACTTCAACAAATCATAAAACACAACGGCATTAACTTCTACCGGAAAAGGTAGGGCCTATCTAGCAGAGGACCTGCTGATTGGTCAGTCTGTCTGTTAAAAGTAGGCGCTTTTCCGTGTTTTTCACCTCTCCTTCCTGTTAAAAGAAGTCGGTAGAAGTTAATGCTTTCATATTTGCTGTTGTGTTTTCATATTTGCTGTCGTGTTTTCCTATTTGCTGTTGTGTTTTCCTATTTGCTGTCGTGTTTTTCTATTTGCTGTCGTGTTTTCATATTTGCTGTCATGTTTTCACATTTGCTGTTGTGTTTTCATATTTGCCGTTTTGTTTTATGATTTGTTGAAGTGTTTTCCTATTTGCTGTCGTGTTTTCCTATTTGCTGTCATGTTTTCCTATTTGCCGTTTTGTTTTCCTATTTGCCGTTGTATTTTATGATTTGTTGAAATGTTTTCCTATTTGCCGTTGTGTTTTATGATTTGTTGAAATGTTTTTCTATTTTCTATTGTGTTTTATGATTTGTTGAAATGTTTTCCTATTTGCCGTTGTGTTTTATGATTTGCTGTTGCGTTTTTCTATTTGCTGTTGTGATTTGCACTTCAGGGCCACCGTACAAAGTGATACCAGTCTCACTTACTTACTGCCTCTGTTGTTGACACTAATACTATTGACGTCATAACTAATCCTGCTAAATTAATTAACTGACAGTATGTATTGTATATACTGTAGTATGAGTCTGCTGAGTTGATTTGTGCTCTTTATGTTGATGGATACATTATTATCTAAGCAGGTAATGTACAAAATATATTCACTTTGAGCTAATAAGCTATCAGATTTCTCTCACAGTCCTAATCAATCACAAATTCTCTCCTTCGATGTCTTATTCTCTCTTATCCATCTATCCCTCCATCTCTCTAGCTCCATCCATCCCTCTCCACCCCCATTTCCTGTGACCACTAAACACCTCTTTAAGGCTTTTAAAGCTCTTTCTGAAGGGCCAGGATGACTTTATACCTCTGCTGTACCACTCATCAATTATACAGAGACAGGGCTCTGGGAGAGGGGGCCACTGTTTGTGTCCACGACAAAAAAAAATGGAAAAGAGTTGGGTCAACTCTTCATCTTTGATCATTGAGAGTGAAAAACTCTCTAACAGGAGATAATCAAGCAAAGTTAACAGTATCACTATCGAAAGACAACCTAAAGTCAACGCTACCAAAACAGACAGATTAACTGGTGGGATAATAGCACAAGGCATCAAACTATTACGGTCAGCAAGGAAGAGATTTTGCAATGAAGTGCTTTCCGGTGAGATGAAGCACCATGTCTAGACCCTAACATGTTCCAGACCTCTAAATGTCACATCGTTTTACTCTACACGGCTTTTGTCAGAGGGACTGAATAATATGATTAAAGAGTAATGGATGTCTGTGTGTGTGTGTGTGTGTGTGTGTGTGTGTGTGTGTGTGTGTGTGTGTGTGTGTGTGTGTGTGTGTGTGTGTGTGTGTGTGTGCAGGTGAACAATGCACAATTCCCCAGTGTTTAGTTGGGGCAGTGGTGGCCTAAAGGTTAGAGAAGCGAGCTTAGGATGAATCTGGGTGGGGAAAGTGAAAAGCAGTGCTTGCCCCTTCCTCATTTCCCCCACTGAGGAGCCCTTAAGCAAGGCCCTTAACCCCAACTGCTCAAGCGGAGCTGCTAAGTGGCCAATGGATCAGACTGTGGTTGTACTGGACAGCTTCCAGGTGTGAATGAGTAACTGTGAGTGTGGCCAGAGCGTCGCTCTCAGTGAGTTTCCCTGATTAAATAAAGCTAAATTAAATAAAAAGTTTAACCATAAAAATCTAATCTGGCCATGACCCAAAATGCATAATGGCATATTTTTGATTAGTCTTATAAGGCCAAATCAGCAGATCTAAACCACAGTTAAAAAAAAAAAGTCTCTCTCTCCTGCATCAACAGGGCCAGCAGCTGTGTGTGTGTGTGTGTGTGTGTGTGTGTGTGTGTGTGTGTGTGTGTGTGTGTGTGTGTGTGTGTGTGTGTGTGTGGTATAATGGCCTATCAGTCATGCAGTAAGTGCCTTAGACAGGAAAATGGCAACACCTTGGGAAAACACTGGCCAATATGATTACTGCAAGAGGGGGGGCGATCTTTTTTCCATGCACTGTGCTGTAAATCTGCAAACAACTGTAAAAGTGCTGCAGGGTTCAACATTGTGCGTGGCGCCCCGTCCATTCAGGAGTTTAGATCAATAATGCAGGTTTGGATACAATAGAAACTTTACTGCATTTGTCATCTGCAGAACGAAAAGTATTTAATCATTTGTGTGCAACAGTAGAAAATATCATATTATCATGCATTTCTATCATTCAGAAAAATAGGTAGCCATGACATTAAATGCTTTTCCATCCACCTGTTTTTATGAGCATTTTGAATCTTTTTTTACACTTGGATGAGGTAGAAAAATGTATCAATAAAAGTATGCAACAAAGTGTGACGGATTCAGTCTTAGTGAAATCAATCATGACGAAGCATGGGACTTAAACGTCCACTGAAGATTTCGCTCCACTGAAGAGACAAAACATTGTCTCATGTCAAAACATCAGTTATGTGTGGACTTAAGTTGCTTGAATTAATGCATGAAACAAACATAAATGCAATATTTCCATCCTGTTTCCACATCGTCGTCATTCATTTAAGTTTGACTGGTGCTCTTTAAATTAATCTCCTAAGTGCCCTTTTCTTCTGCAATGGTTTAATGGCACCCGACTGGAGAATTGGAAGCCCCTCAACTCCTCATAATCCACATTTTCTTTTGACGACTTTCTGAAAATTCAGTTCAAGTTTGCGCTACATTTGGATGGAAGGTTGAGTCATGTATGACCACGTAATGCTTACTTTTTAAAAGTAGGATGACAAAATATTCTCACAAACAGATCTGTGACTGCCAAAAAGTCTGTGAATAAAATATATGCTCTAATACTGAATTACTACTCTGTACTTATCTATCTATAACTATGATTTTGTAATTCAGGACTCAAAGATTGTAATTAAGTGTTTTTAATGTTTCTATGTTGGGGCGGGACTCAATAATGTCCAATCAGCTCACAGCAGCAGTTTCCTAATGGGCTGAGATTTCAGGCTAGCTTCTCCTCAGAAGTCCAGAGCGCCAGAGATAGCATCCTAAATATAAGCATCTAATATTAATATCAAGGCCCCAATTTTTCTTCCAAGTGCAGATGGTTTGCATTTAAACAGCACATAAAAAAGTGAAAAAGGCAGAACGTGATGACATGAAACACACCTACATGAAATGATTTTTGTGTCTCTGTGCACAAAAATTGAGCAATTGTGATGATGTTTGATGAAAAGGTTATTTGTATTAAAGAATTTAAACGGATAAAAAGTATTCTATCTATATATATTATTGCAGTTATGGAAGTGGAAAGGAGAGCTATCGTGCACATCTTGAAACTGTTTACTGCAGACCGTATGAAGACATTTGTTTTACGAGTTCTGTCTCTGTCCTGTGTGTTTGATACATAAACACTAGCCTACATCCCTATTGCATTGGTGTAAATATTATACCTAATTAATCTAATTTAACAACCCAGGTAGATATAAACACTCTGCTTTTAATAAAGCTTGGTGTATCATTATTATAGCATCATATTTGAAATTGTGCCATAATTGTACATCAGCATGTCAAAGGTCAGTATAATGCTGATGTAATGGACCGCTAGCTGGATTTATACTTGACACAAAGGGTTAATGGCACTCCCACCGTAGATAGCTACAGCATAGGTTTTGAGTTATATTTCCAGCATATTTAACCCATTGATACCAGCACTGCAGCACAAGATAGATGTATTGTTCATAATCAGGGCATATTGTGTATTACTTATATTCCCCACAGTAATTAAAAACAAAAAATTCCCTAATTTACTTTTTGAAATAGAAAGACGATGGGCTTCTCATGTACTTACAGAACTGTAGTTACATCAAGGTAACTTCCATTTCGCCTTGTCTGATTGCTGTGCAATCGCTGTGCAGTTTATAGAACGATAGCAGCTAGAAGAACATGTTCTTGCTAGGTGTGCGTGTTACTGAAAAGGAGAAGATTACTGAGACTTTCTTCAACTTCTTTAATGTTGTCTTCACTATTAATGTTCTCAAAATTTTTTGTAGGAATAGCCCAAACTGACCAATCACAATTCTTACTGTCTCACTACATAATATCTCTATAGAGGCCGTGGCTGTAGTTCCATTTTTGAGGCGGTGCATATCAGCTGTGGCGTAGCTACTTCTACTTCTATGGGGTCTGTAGCTCTCATCAGGTCAGCCACACATCGTCCCTTTCCATGGTAATGATTTTCATTTCAATGTGGACTCAGTGCCACTGGACTACTCAGCTAAATGATAGCTTTGCCATGGCAACACACCAGCTCTCTGGGTCTCATACACTATGCCAGTGCTCATTTCCATGACAACATTATCAAAAATCTCAACCACCAACAGAGAGCTGCTTCAACTTCAATTGTTTTGGTTAAGAAACCAAAACTAGAGAATGTTTGCTGATGTAATGGCCAGCCCCATGTACGCGTACGCATGCGCGCACGCACGCGCACACACACACACACACACACACACACACACAATGAAACAAAAACCCAGATTAAGTTTCATGCTTCCCACCCTGATCCCCTACCACTCCTCAAGAATAAAGCGCGCACACACACACACACACACACACACACACACACACACACACACACACAGAGGGTGTGACGTGTGTGTTACCTGGCTAGCATTGATACAGTCGGTGAAGGCACTCCTCCTGGAGAAGAACGTAAGGAGCTGCTGCCAGCGAGAGGAGGAGGTGGAGGGGGAGGAGGAGGCAGGAGAGGAGGTGGAAGGGGAGGAGGTGTGGGGAGGTGCCAGCTCCTCCGAGGAGCCCCGCTTGGGCCCCAGCCTCGCTTTGACTCCTAGCCCCGCCCCTTGACCCCCTGACCCCCCGCCCACCCTCGCACTGCGGGGGTACTGGGTGTTGTTGCCAAAAATATAGTTCATCGTCTCTGCTGTCTGCTCTTCCCTTAGACACACAGGATAGAGTTCATGTTGTAGCCTCTTCTCCCCCACTGCTTCATCTCTAATTTCTCTCGTCTGTTGCTTCGCTTTCACTTTACTTCTCTCAAGTTCTTAAGATGTTGCTGTCAAATATACAAGTCCAGCACTTCCTTCTTTTCTGTCACCAGTTTCTGCTGAAGATTATGTTCCTATTTTCATCTTCTCAATTTTCTCTTTCTTTTCCCTTTCCTCTTCTTCAGCTCCCTCAGGAGTGAGAGAGATGCTGGCAGATGGAGAGATAAGGAGGAGGAGAAGGAGGAGGAGGAGGAGGAGGAGGAGGAGGAGGAGGAGGAGCTGGAGGAGGAGCTGCAAGAGGAGGTAGAAAGTGCAGGGCAGGTAGACAGAGTCCTCTTAGAGTTGGAGCATCAGTCGGTCTGTCAGGGTCTTTGTACATACACTCGTCAATCATCCGCCCATCTGTCTTTGTTGTCCATCCATTTGTCCATCATTCCATCTTCTCTCTAGCCAGGAGAAATGTCCAACATCCACATCTCTGGTAGTCCAAAATCTTCTCTCTTCAACTCCTTCCTTTCCTCTCTTCAGAGAGAAGACAGAGTGAGGGGGAGCGTGGGCCAGGCAACGACAGGATATGAGGATTGATTATTTAAGGGGGTTTACTCTTGCTCTCTGTCTTTCTCCACCCCACCTCTTCCTCCCTCCCTCCTCCTCCTCTCTAGTCCAAGGAGATGACCAGTCAATCTCCCCTCTGTCACTGTGTGTAGAAGGAAGAAGGGGGAGGGAGGGACGGCTGGCTGGATGGATGGACAAAAGGAGGGAGGAAGGATGCAGGCGAGGAGGAGAGCATCTGAAGTAGGAGGATGGTTGAAAGAATCACCCTGCAACTCTTCTTTTTCTCCTCCCCTCCCTCCTACATCTGTGATGTCGCTCCAAGTTTCACTCTCTTCTTGTCTCGCTCACTCAGTACATTATTTATTCTCTCTTTCCCTCTCTTTTTTATACCTACCTACCTCTCTCTCTCTCTCTCTCTCTCTCTCTCCCTCTGTCTGTCTTTCTGCAAATTGTCTTTTCCAGTCTTTTATTGGAGCTGCAACCTGACGCCCCTCTCTCTCTCACTGTCAGATATCATTACTGATACAAGCCACGCCCCTACATTCCAGCCAGCCAATGACATAACAGAACACCCCCCCACACACACACACACACACACACTCCCCCCGCTCCAAATACACACAGCCTTAAACATGCATGCACACAGAAATATGCAATGATGCCTGTTGCAGGTTGAAGAGGAGACGAGGTCGAAAACAGGAGTTTACAGAAGTAGAAATTGAATGCTAGCAGTGACTAGACAGATAATGAGATAAGTGTGTGTGTGTGTGTGTGTGTGTGTGTGTGTGTGTGTGTGTGTGTGTGTGTGTGCGGGAGAGAGATCTTCTCCTGAGGCTGTTTCCGGACACTGCAGCACCCAGCTCTCCCACACACTCTCACTCACTCACTCACACACACACACACACACACACACACACAAAAACATATACATGCACACTCACATACACAGGAAAACACGCAGATGTACGAATAGAGCACGACTCCAGAAAGGAAAACAACAGGCTGTTGCCGGGCACCGACTGAGACAAAAGAACCTTCGGAGGTGTACAGCTAGCCTACACAGCTAACTTAGCCTCCCTGAGGATTAGCCACAGGTGGAGCAGGACCCCTGTCACAGCTTCTTCGTGTGTTTCCATGGGAACTGTATCTATGGCAACAGCTTTCCAAGTCCTGAAATACACCTTGTTCTGGCTGACTAATGCGTTGTTTGCTAAGATCTGAATAGATGTCACTAAAATTTCTTATGCTTTTTTTTTATTAACTTTATATAAAGAAACCTGTCTCATGTGTGACAGGGAAATAGAGGGTGTCAGAGTTATTTCAGAGAAGTGTCCCCCTAATCTGTCTTGAATCGCCTATGCAAGAGGCTTCTGTGACTAACACTTAACAATTCGAATATAAAATAGCTACATACTGGCAAAGTTACTGCAAGACTACAAAGGCTACAGATTTTAACAGTCCTAATTTGTAAAGTTGCTACTAAAATATTATTTTAACTGTATGTACATGTCACGAGAAAGCCACTGAGCAACCTGGAAAGCTTGGCTCATGTCGCGCCAACCAACAAAAAAAGTGACAGCCCAGGAATTACTATAGCCAGTTAAGATTTTATGGCATCAATTAAATACACGTTATTTATTTATAAAGAGCTACACCCCAATAAGATAAAGTGGCAGTATGAAGGCTATGTCTGTGATTCCAGCCGTTCAACAATTCGCACATTTTCATCAATTTCTTTGAAACACCTAAAACACAAAACACATATGCAAGGTGAAACAAGACTAAGCCACTAAAGCCACTTTAGCAGCTTTGTGAGGCTGTAGCCTACTTAGACATAGCAGCGCTATGAGTTAAATGCTAACTGGACCGACGGGCCGAGCCGGGTTCGGACAGATATTTTGAAATGATGTTTGGGTTTGGGTCGAGCTTGGTCACATCAGCGCGATAAGGCAACTTTTTAAATTTAAAAAAGCTTGTTATGTAGGTGTGCGCCTGTGTTAACGTGCGCTTGTTACCCCGTGTGCGCTGATGCGCTCATCTGTTGACATTTCCGAATGCCTTCCTACAGTTGCTCAAAGTGGTGATAGGATGATTATATAGGCTATTTCACACTGTTCCTTAAGGTCTCTTAATAGGGTATGTAACATTGGTTGGGCTGAAAATTGCCCGAGTGCTATTTTATGGGCCCTTAACTACCCTGTGAATATGGCCCTAGAGCTTTTCTTCCAAATATGGTATGCTCATGAATATTTAGATGAGCTGCGCTGACTGGTTTGAGCGAACCACATACACATACATTGTAGACGAGACAGCAGTTCTCATATTTCAGACACTGCAAAGTTATACATTGTTTGTCTGCTATTTCGTTATTAAATTTACTTCTGAGACTTTTTTATGCGAGAAATCAACTATATAAAGCTCAAATATGGGCCGTTTTACGAAAATGTATGGCTAATTGCAAATTTGGTAAGACGTGTCGGACTTCAGGAGCTCCACACAGTCTGACAAGAAAGCCTGGGCTCCATACCCAGGACAAAGTCACCGTTTCTGGGTTACTGGACTACCAGGGCTCGGGGCTCCGCGGAGCTGGCCGGCTGCCGGCATAACTATAGTATATTTACAGTTTGAATTTTGTCACAGCATGTATATCACAGCTACCCTAAGGCCTTACAAAGCTTAGCTAACACTTTCGTCTGATTTCAATTTAATGCATTTTTGTGAATTTCAGAGGTCCAGGAGGAGGCTAGCTAGCTCTCATTGATAGAGCTCCATCCAGCTCACCGCGGGCTCTATCAATGAGACTCGCGGACAAGAGGCGTTTATTTCCCCGATCGTTTGTTTAAATAACTCAACACACATATCCATTATAAGATTAACTGGAACCTGTGGTAAGAGATTACGGGTAAGAAGCTCGCACACACCGGCCATTTAGCAGGAAGAGGGGAGGCAAGCGAGCTGAAGGCCCTGGAGCTCTGTCAGGGCAGCGGCGTTTGGGAGTCCAGTAACCCAGAAACGGTGACTTTGCGCGGGTATGGAGCACCGTGGGCTGCCAGCTGTGACGGAGCGCCATCTAGCTCACAGCAGGCCGGGGTCTGGAGGGCAGGCCGGGCGGCAAGGCCGCACCGGCCGCTGAACAGAGATTTTAACTGTTACGGGCTCGGGTCGGGCTTGGACATAAATATCTTAATGCCTGTCGGGCTCCGGCAGGGTTCGGTTACTGCTCTGTCGGACGCGGTCCGGGCTCGGACAGAAAAATGCGGCCTAATCCGCACTCTATTCCTTGTTAACAAAGTCTATCTAAACCAACACACGTGCAGTGTGATAACTATATGGTTGCAGAACACAGCATTAAAGCAACCTAAGTTTCTGGCCCACATCAGTAAGGATGGAGCAAGACATTGATCATGTTGCCCGCAGTGTGAACGCACAGTAAGAATCTATCATCGGAGCTAGCATAAATTACAACAGGAATCATATCATTATCTGCCAGTCACCCTCTGACACCACCCTAGTGTCTGCAGCTAGCCACCATGACAAAAAATATAACACATTGACATGTCAGTTGACACAGCACAATTTAGTGACACGCTGGCTATATCACAACTAACCCTGCCCTCCTGTGCCTCTCTCTTTCACTTTTTCCTTTTTTCTCTCTCTCTCTCTCTCTCTCCAGTCAAATGTCAGCCAGTGAATGCTGGCTCTATTAATATTTCAGGACCAATTAAATAAAAGCACACATCATGCATGTTTAATGTCCGACTGCTGAGTAGCCAATGTTGCCCTTCCATCCTCTACAGGTAAGTTGGGCTAGTGATAGATAGCTTAGCATACAAATGCTGTGTTCACTTTTTTAAACAAATTATTTGCTCCTTCTCCTCCTGCCCTGGCTGTGGTCCCACAACACATTGACCCACATATTTTGAAAACCAGCTCAGCAGGCA